>NW_020957370.1:46093-52831 GCF_003031625.1 Empidonax traillii | reverse complement strand
TCCACACACGGGCAAATATTGACAGAGAAATGCACATAAAAACTTGCTCTGCCCCATTTCTGTGCCTCCACCCTGCTGATTGTTACTAGTACTTGTGGTAGGCTTTTTATCAGAGGATTAAATACCTTTTTGGCTGAGCAAACAGTGACTGAAAGCCCAGGGAAGTAGATCTGACTGGTTGGAGTTTGGCCATATCAGGTCTGTGCTGGAGTCTCTCTGGACTGGCTTTCAACCAAGGAGGAGTGAGGGCAGGGCCTAAAACGGTCTGAATAAGAAAAGTTGGGGTTTCCTACTTGCAGCAGGAACAATTTACCATCAGCAGTGTTTCCCTGTGCATGGGAGGAGGGCTCAGGGCGCTGAGCAGGAGCAGGAGAGGTCTGAGTTTCAGGAGAGCTTCAGCAATTGGGACAGATAAGCCAGGAGGAAAAAGGCACTGGCACTTGGCAAACAAATGTAGGATGGCAGTGCCACCAGTGCTCCACCTGCACTCAGGCCCAGAGGAGAAGGTTTCCACCAAGCTGAAGGTTTTAACCCTTCAGAGTAACAGTGAGAAATTCAGATTCTTGTGGGCAATACAAAGAGTTTCCCAATCGTTTTCCACAGGGAATCCCAGAATCCCAGGGTGGTTTGGGTTGGAAGGGACCTTAAAGACCATCTGGTTCCAGCTGCCCTGCCAGGGGGACACACACCTTGAGCAGGGACAATTTCCACCAGAGGGAAGGTTCTGGTAAATGATTTAGTTCAGTGTGGGTGAGGTCAGCACCTTCTCCAGGCGTGCTGGCTTGGAGATATATTTTGGATTTCCCAGAATATTTTGGCAGCACATGTGGCTGCTGTGAAAGATCTGGAGATCTTCTTTTCTGCAGTGGGGAAAAAAACAGGTGAGAGTGTGCCCAGCTGCTTTCTGGGGAAGGTGTAATTAATGCAACCGAGATTTTTATGGACTTCAAAAATAATGCTAGAACAAATTTCTGCTCTATTGCTGCTTTAACCCTGGTATCTTTGTAAGTCATGGCAAAATGTTAGTTCTGATAAAATAACTGTCAAACAAGGTAATTTTTGCATGAGCAAGAGAGAAGAAGGGTTGTTGAGTTGACAACCTTTTGCTTTTAAATAAACACATTAAAAAGCACACTCGTTATTTGATATTATTTCTATTTTTTTCTTTTACTACTCTTGGAAGTTAATTTTTTGAACTTTTGACTACTGTTATAAATGTTTGTAAACTTTTAATGCCGCAAATGGTGAGGGAAAATAGAACCTCTCATTTCTTACCTGTAACTCCTAAACCCAAGGATGGAGAGTACAATTCCCATTAACAAATCAGTAAAAATTAATAAGGGGAACCTCAGACCCACAAAAAAAAAAGAAACAAACCAAACCAAACCAAAAACAAACAAAAACCCAAACCAAACCAAAACAAAAAAACACCAAACAAAAACAAAACCATATAAATATCTAGATGCTCCCTACTAAGTGAGGAGCAAAGTGGAAGCACGTGGAGTGCAGGGAGTAAAAAAAGACTTATCTCATGGAAATTCCTGAGCCTGGGGCACAGCTGGTTTGAGACACGGGCTGGACAGGGGTCGAGCCATTGCCATGGGAAATAACATGGTCCTTGTGCTCTTTTCCCTCCTGCAGAGTTGTGGAAAGCCATTTGGAAGGATTTGGAAGGATTTAGGATTAGGTTAATCCTAAAGGAGTCTTGTGCAAAGCCAGGCACTGCCTCTGCTCTTCCTACAGCCCGTGAGTCTGACCATTCCATCTGCCTTTCCAGCTCAGCTCCTTCCCTTCTGTATATTCTGGACTATATGGAATCAGAGCTGGCAGAATTGCCCATGGAAATGCCCTTTTTAGGATTTAGCTGGAAGATTTAGCACCTGAGAGACGCAGACTGAGGTGACATTAGAATGCAGAAGGGCAGATGATTTATTTCTCTTTATTTCCTGGCTTGGCGGGTAAAGGAATCCCTCTTAGGCAGCTCCCTCAACTGCTCCTCATCGGGCTGGTGCTCCAAACCCTTCCCCAGCTCCTCTCCCTCCTCTGGACACTCTCCAGCCCCTCATTGTTCTTGTCATGAGGGTTCCAAAACTGAGCACAGGATTCAAGGTGTGGCCTCCCCAGTGCTGAGAACAGGGGGGCAATCACTGCCCTGGGCCTGCTGACCACACTATTTGATTAAAGCTGTCTTCAAAGTACACAAAGAAACTCTTAAGCAACATCTTAGCAGTGAAATAATGAGCAAAATGTCACTGGTTTTGTTACTGTTGGAAGAGTTTATTTATTGAAGGTATTTTTGATGAAGATTGAAGTTCCATTTTTAAAATAGCAGGCTCTGAACTTACACAAATACGTGTTGTCATCCAGAATAAAATGTCACCTTCTGTTCCTGAAAAATTTGGTGGATACTGGGAGAAAGGAGTTGCTGCATTTTGTTTGGGCAGACACGAGTATCAGCTAGCAAAAGAAAAGCAAATACAATCAGCCACAGAATGGTGTGGTAGGAGATCCATTCACCTAGAGCTTGCCAAGCAAAATATCAATAAATTTCAGCCATTTGGTTCGATACATTTGCCACATGCCCACAGTGGTCCAAATTCAGCCCCTGCAGAGGCAGCTGGAGTTTACTGCAAGATTTATCTCCTCCTACAGCAGACATCTGAAACACAGGGGGTGAAGAAAAACTTAAAAATGTTGCTGGTTAAGACAAAAAGACTTTTTTAATTTATTTATTTTTTTCCCCATTGCCTTGATCACAACAGCAAGGACAAATCCAGAGATACATAACTTTGTAGGTGCTGATTTCATCCATGGGGGTATTCAGTAGCACTTGGATACCCTTTATGGACAATTGAATAACAACTTCAGAGTGAAGTGAGATGAATTCTGTGACTGATCCAGAGTACTTTGACAGGATTTCCCTAACTTAAAACTGGAGGTGTAAGTCAAAATAGTTTACACCTCTTTGAGTGGTCCTGTGTGGCCCCAAGCTATTGATGGGCATCCTTTTTTGAGGTTTCAGGCCCAATTATCCCACTTACATTTCCACAGTGAAGTCTCCTGTCTCCATTACAAGTTGGTCCTCATGGTGATGTCCATCATGACTTTATCTAACCCTTGGAGAAAACAGGTTTCTCCATGTCCCCCTGTCACTGCTGGGCTAAAAGAGGGGGGTTCCGAGTTTTGGGATGTGGGTTTTGAGTTTGTTTTTTTTTTTCTCTTCAGAATATGCATTTTGCTCAGAACTGACCCTCATCAGACCATAACTGACATTATAATTTGTGCATTAATTGTTTTCTGATTTTGAATGTTACTTTAATGGGCTATTTTCCCTTCAGCTTCTCCAAGGAACTCCTGGGGAAGAGTGGTGTTGGGAACAGCAGGAATTCTCTGCTGAAAGAATATGAATCTACATCCCCCCTTGATTGAAACCTGCAGAAGGATGTGCAAGTGGAAGAGGGACCTTCCCACACTTGCCCTGCCCCCTTTGCTGCAGAAGAACATTCTGGAATGCTGCAGGAAAGGGAAATGGTGCTGGAGACCCTGTCAGTGCCTCCCACAGCAGCAAATCCATCTTGGCTCGTTCCTTGGACCAGGCACCCTGGGGGAATGATACCCCCTGCATGAGGGGTCTGATATCTCTTCAAACAGGCCTTTCTGATGCCTCTGTAGAAGCCTGAGCCTTCAGGCATGTATTTTATTGTTATTCTTAAATTAATACTTCAGTATTATTAGTTTATTGTTGAACACACACTATGAGAACGCTGAGAATTTCTGAAATACTTTTCTATTCCAGTTCGGTTTCGGTTCTTTAAAACTTCCACTTCCCAGTTCCCTGGGCTGATGAGATCTATCATCTGCCTCATAATGGTGTAAAGAAAATATCCCTGCCTTTCATAATCACACTGAAAGGTGACTGAACTGTCTGACCATGCAAGGCAGCCAAGTGTAAATCACTGATTCATGGCAAAGGCCTCTTCAGTCAACCAATCAACCCCACTGTGAGTGGAAATTGCTCATTTGTGGTGGGGCAGCGGGCAGGTGTGGATGAGGGTGAGCTGCCTCGCTCCATGAGGGCACTGCTGACTGCTGACACTGCCCTTCTCCTGGAAAAACACTCCTGAGCAGGAGTTGTGACCTTGGGACCTGCTGGTTTGCCTCCCACTCCACATTACCTAAGCCCTCCCTTCAGTCTGTTCATCTTTTCTTCTTGACAGATGCTCTGGTACAGCCCCTAATTCTTAACGGCAAAGGAGCAATAAATATTTTTTTTCCATCTTTCCTCTTCTTCCTCATCTGTTTTACGGTACTTCAGGGTGCCAGAAGTGCTGCTGTAAAATTGATTTTAGTGGTGCCCCTGGAATCCCAGGAATTAAAGACAATTGAAGGGGAATATGTGGGATATTTTATTGTGATGTTAAGGAGTGTCTCCCAGGTGAAGCAGATCTGTTTCACTACAATGTTTCTTTTATATTTTCACTCTTTTCTGGCTCTGCTGCAGCTTAACAAGATGTTTTTCTCTGTCATTTAATTCTTCCAAGATCCTTTCCTTTACATTTTGACATATAGGTATAAATGAACTTTCTGGTGGGATTTGAATGACAATTAGTTCAAATTTTAGGATTGGGATTTTAAAAGCTTAAACACCAGCTGGAATTCATTATTCATTATCCTCCATGTTCACCAGCAACTGGGTAGGAATAAAATCTCATTTTATGTGGAGCACAGCATCATATTGACCAAACTTTGCAGCCCAGAGCTGTCAGTCTAATCCTGGGCTGGATACATCCCAGAATCCCAAAATGTGCTGAGTTGGAAGGGACCCATGAGGATCATCAAATCCAACCCTTAACCCTGCACAGGACCATTCCCAAAAGTCCCACCCTGTGCCTGAGAATGTCATCCAAACCCTCCCGCAGCTCTGGCAGCCTTGGGGCTGTGCCCACTGCCCTGGGGAGCCTGTTCAGTGCCAACCACCCTCTGGGGGAAGAACCTTTCCCTGAGATCCAACCCGAGCCTGCAGAAGAAGAACATGGAGCTGCTGGAGCAGGTCCAGAGGAGGCCACAAAGATGCTCAAGAAGCTGTGAAGGTGGGCTCAGAGAGGGGGGGTAGCTCAGCCTGGAGAAGAGAAGAGAAGGCTGCAGGGACACCTTAGAGCCTCTTCCAGCACCTAAAGGGGCTCCAGGAGAGCTGGAGAGGGATAAGGGCATGCAGTGACAGGACAAGAGGAAATGCCTTTAAACTCAAACAGCGTAGATTTAGATTAGAAATTAGGAAGAAATTCTCCCCTGGGAGGGTGGGCAGGCCCTGGCACAGGTTGCCCAGAGAAGCTGTGGCTGCCCCATCCCTGGAAGTGTCCAAGGCCAGGTTGGAGCTGGTAGAAGGTGTCCCTGCCCATGACAAGGGGATGGAATGAGACGATCTTTAGGGTCCCTTCCAACCCACAGCACTCTATGGTTTTAGGATCCCTGTCTCTGCTTTTTTTCCTGGGTGCATTTCCACAGCACATTCCCCTCTGTGCCTTCATTGCTGATGGTTTTTAACCACTCAGAACGTGCTGCAAACTGTGGATTCTGCTAAAACGAGAATGAGTCTCCTATTGATTGCAGGCAGTAGGGTGAGCACTCAAGCATCACAACAGGTGAAGCTCTCAGCTGGTACTGGAACACACTGTTCTGTCTGTTAATGCAGTTAAAAACACTTAGAGCTGACTCATTCCCTTGCACTATAATAGGACAGCAGTGGAATCAATACATTTGACATATTTTCCATTCCCACGGTGAGGTCAAAGGAATTGTTCCTGAATTCCTGTGCTGCCAGACGCTGCAGCAGCAAAATATGGTGAATAAACACGGCAGGTCTTCAGCTTGGTGAAATGATCTCATCAAGAGGCCAAGAGCTAATGGCTAAAAACGTGCTGAACAGGAAAATATCCAGGGTAACCCCAGCTGTGGGTGGTGTGCCACCGAAATTCCATTCCCAATTTACGCCCTCCATGTTTTGCTTGAGTGTTTGCATCATATTGGAATGCTCCTGAAGCCAAGATTTTTTGGCCTAAGAAACCTCAATAATCCATCAGCTCTTTTCCTTTATTTTTGTGGTAGGAGGAAGAAAACCACTGATGTTTAGGCTGTGGGACACAATTCCCACCAATGTACTTGAGCTCCTGCTCTCAGGACCTGACACTTGGCCTGGCTGAACCTCATCCTTTGGCCTCAACCCATCATTCCAGCCTCTCCAGATCCCTCTGCAGGGCCTTCCTACCCTCCATCAGATCATCACTGCCACCCTCCATCAGATCATCACTGCCACCCTCCTTGGTGTTGTCTTCAAATTTACTGAGTCCAGATGGTTGATAAAGGCATTAAACAGAACCAACACTGATCCCGGGGGAGAGCCACTTGTGATCAGCCACCACCTGGATTCAGCTCCATTCTCCACATCTTAGATTCAATAAAGGATGGAGAACCTTCTTAGCCTTCCTTTTGCTGCTGATGTATTTGTAGCAATGTGTTTTTATTGCCACATTTATTTCTATCTGAGCTTTGGCCCTTCCAACTTTCTCCCTGCACAACCTCATGGCATCCTTGCATTCCTCCCAATTTACCTTCCCCCTGGCCCCAAAGGTCAGAAACTCTCCTTTGTGTTTTTTTCACCCCTGAGTTCCCCCCAAAACTCTGTTCAGCCAGGCTGGTTGTCTTATTTTTCTCTCTCTTTTTTTTTTTTTTTTTTTTTTT
>NW_020957370.1:40613-45614 GCF_003031625.1 Empidonax traillii | reverse complement strand
CTTTTTCCTTGCTTTCAGTCCTGGCAGTCACAGGCACTGAGCTTGTTTTTGTGCTTTTTCCCCCATGCTCTGCTGGGACCACTGGAAACACACTGAGTACAATTTACCCCCCCAGAAGCTCCTGCTTTCCACTGACCACTCCAGCAGCTGTGCAGAGTCAGAGAAATGAACCTTTAAACTTGTTTTCCTCGAAGACAACAGAGATTCTGGAGCCTTGGGATTAAAAAAACACTTCAGTGTGTTTGGGATGAGTTTCTTGATCTGAATTTGTGCTGATGCCCAAAATACAACGAGGGGAAGAGGTAGGTGAGAATAATAAATCAAAATAAAGGTGTGTATAAAGTCATTTATATGGCTAATTCTTAGTGAGGGGTAGAAGGGATCCTTTCCCAGCAGAAATGGTGGTTAAGATTACTGGGAATTGCAGATTGCTGGGATGTTCCTGCTGGTGATGCCCTTTGCAGATGCCCTGGGCCTGTGTTGCAGATTAAAACACTTCAGGGCACACTTTTATTAGACCTTTCTCAGGTTTGATATTGTAGCTGATCTTCAGCCTGCTCTAAGCAGGATATCTGCTGCTTTTGGATGGAAATTACACTGTTTGCAAGGATATTCAGCCTCACCCATCCCAGCACCATCTCCCAACACCTCTGGGTGACGTCCTGTCCCATGAAAATTATCCCTGTAATGAAGAATTAACAAAATCACTCCTCTGAGCAAGAGAATGAAACAATTTCCTTTTGAAAGATTTTACAGCAGATGGCTTGGATTGCTTTTTTTTTTTTTTTTTTCCTTTTCCTTCTCTTGCACTCACCTTCTTGTCCTAATTTTGGGAAGGAATCGAGGCAAAAAAAATAAGTTGACCAACTAATTAAGCCACCCCAGCCATCCTTTATTGCTGAAGGAGAGGATAAGGCACCCCTAGAATATAAATTATATTACCCAAAAAGGGGTGTCCAAAAGAGGTGGGGTGACAAACCCTCTGCAGGTGTTCTGTGGGTGCTGTGCTGGCCCTGCTGCACCCTCTGCAGTTTAATTCTAGAGAAAAGAGCTTACCTTGGAATAAAAGGGATAAATTTTAGATATAAAGACATTATTCAAAAGGTGGCATTTTCCTGCTTCTTGTTCGTGAAATCTTAAGAAAATTGTTCACTTCAACTTTTTTTTTTTTTACTTTACTGAAATAGCTCGGTTTGGTTCTTAATTTCACTCAGACCATCCAGAAATCTTGAAAGTGAGAGATTTTTCTTTTACTTCTTTATTTTTTTTACACTGCAAGGCCTCAGGAAAGAACAGAGTGTTCCTCTGGAACCAAGAGAGCTTGTGCCTGATTACACCAAGCTATTTAAATAGCAGTTGTTTTTATACTGCAAAATATTGCATGCATTTATTAATTTATTTTTATTCTTATTCTTCCAAGCTGAGATAATCTACTGTATTTATTGATGTGCTATAAATCATTCTGTTCTACATCCTAATACATCAAAAACCCCCATATTGGGTGACAACAAACAAATACTCATTTAACTGAAGGACATTTTTACTGATGTTCTTCCCAAATGCTATACTGTAAATGTGTAATTACAAAAAGAATTTATCCTAAAAGTGAAATAACTCTGCAAGGTTATTTCAGGAAATACTCAAAAGTATTATTTTATTTATTTTTTTTCTTACAAGCCCATGAGGGACCATTTTTATCACAAAGTCTAAACATTGAGCCCAAAGTGGAGTGTTTTGTGTGGTAATTTGGGGGGTGAGCACAATCAGCCTCCTCTTTCACGTGAAAAGAAATATAACTGAGAAATGCAGCACAAACCCATTTGTGAGCTGGCACAGATTAATTAGGAAATCAATTATAAGAACGTGAGTGATGGAGGCAGAACAGAAACACCTGGAAAAGATTGCTCTGATCGTATTTACACACGGATGAGGGGGAAAATTAGTTGTTTATTTGCTCTACTAATGTTAAACCAACAAATTGAGCAGGTTTAAGTTTAAAGTTGGGTTTTAAGGTTAAGCTTGAGCAAAGCCAAGTGAGAGCCAGTGCCAGCAATGTCTTTTCCCTCTTTCTGGGCTGGCTCTGTCCCAAACAGAGCATCTTAAACCCAGTTCTGATCTAAGGACAGCCCAGTCCTGGAGCTTTTCCCAGCAGGCAGGATGGATGATGTCACCACAGTAATTTGGGGGAAAGAACTGAATTCAGTCATCTGTATGTTCCTTAGTTTAAAAAACAAATAAAATTCTCTATTTTGGTATTTCCTTCTGTATTTACAGTCTGTGGATTATTCTCCCACACTGTGAGTGATTTGGGATAACATTCCAAGCTCAGTGCCATGGTGTTGCTGCCTAAATCCCACAACATTTTGGTTGTTTTCCCCTTAAATTTATCAGCTTCAGTGCAGGCTGTGGGGTGCTTGTTGTGAGCCATGGAGTGAAGAGCTGGATCTGTGTGCCAGGGAACGGTGGAACAGCTTTTGTGCTGCAGGTGTGCGACCTCAGACAGGAGAAAAATCAAACCACAACATCCCACAGCTTCCACAGCCCTTGGCCAGCACCATGAAGAGCATCTCATGGAATCCAGGAAATCGTTGGCAACAAGAGTGGGAGAGGCTTTGCATTCTTGATGTTGAGCTTCTCGCTGAAAGCCAACCCTTCCTCAACAGCTCTCCCCAGTAAAACCACTGCCAGAAGAGAGAGATCTCTGCTCCTCTGCTGAGAGAGATGCTCCCTCAACCTTGTTATGTCTTATAAAAAACTAAAACCACCTTCCCCAACCCTCAGGAGTTTTTCCCTCTCTGCCAGGTTCCACTCGGGGCAGGAAAAATCTGATTTGCTCACACACTTTAGAGTTTGGAAAAAACTGCTGCTGCTGCTGTGGAAGAGATCCAAGAAGCATCAGGTTCAGCTGCTCTGCCGTGGAGCACCTCAGCCTAATTCCTTTGGTGCCTGTCATGTGTGTGGAGATAGATTACAACACTGAATTTTTTGGGGGAGTGCTTTATCTGTTCCTCACAGCCACGATTCAAACTTCCCCTCTCTGCCTTCCTTGGCTGGCTGGAAAACTCCATTTCCTTCCCCCTTTCCCAGTAGAGAAGATAAAGTGCTTCAGAACTGGGTAGTGTTTGTTGGGGCCAGCAAAAAGCCCTGAGCAGAGGCCAATAAAAAGGGTGAAATATATGGATTTGATTGGTTTTCTTGTCTGGTAGTAGTAGTTTTAATGAGGAGAATGTAGATACCTGGGAACAATCATGGTTCAGACTGGAAAAGGGGAAATTAAGGTTAGACAGGATGATGTTTTAGTGTGAAAATCCCCCCAAAGCACCAAGGAGTTCAGCTTGTCTCCCTTAGGTGAGCTGGGAATGCTGATAAACTCCCTTGCACACCTCCAGCAGCTTGAAAAGCAGTGGCACCAAACCCGGGGTGGATTGCAAACTGGTGCAAGGTTATTCCAGTTAAACCCCAGCACTCGGAGGGGAAACATTTGATGCATTAAAATAGGAGCCAGAAAGGAAAAAAAAAAAAAAAGAGGAGACCTGGTTTGTATTTGAAAAGCCTCTCGTAGGTGTGCGTGTTGCAGGTGCCAACTCGGCCTCATCAAAGCATTTACAGGAGGCTGAATTCTGATTTTTGTGCTGTTCAGATTAAAAAGCTGCAGCACAGAGAGGCCAAATAATTCTGTGAGAAAACACTGGCAGAAATGAGAAAGCTGAGCTGAGCTCTGACATTTCTTCCTCATCCTCAAGAACGAACCGTTGGCATATTTAGTGACACATTTTTCAGACCGTTTAAGCACCTGCTCGTTCTCTCCAAGAACTATTATTTACTCCCCCTTTCAGTGAGTTTAATTACATGGTATCTACCAGATTTTATTCTGCTGCATTAGGTCTCTTTGAATCTCCTGGGTAGGTCAGGATGATAGCAGGGTACAAATCCACCTAGGAAGGATGGGAAACAGAGAACATTCCCTCTTTAATAATAGCAGGGGGTTTTTTATGCTTATGTGTGTTTTTAAGGGGGCATTGGGTCGTGGATACATAAAGAAAGAGTTCCTGGCATTAGAATTAACACTTTTTATGTCATCCTTTTGAAATTAAGTTGTTGGAGCTTCCCTCATATCTGTTTAAATTTCATTTCCTAGCAGATTAAACGGTGCTGAAATCAAATATGTTAAAACTTGGTCCCATTTTTTCCTCATCCTGATTCCAGCAGTTACTCAGACCCTGTGGCCGAGATCTTTTGCCCTTTCCAGTGTTTGTACAAACACTTGCACTGGGGGGTGTGGAGCTGCAAAGTGAACCACGAGTAGAATGGAAAATGCAACTCAGTCAATCAAAACCAACCAGAACTGACTTAATGCCATTTGTGCAGCCTCGAAATTAATATGCATTTATATTCTGGGGTGTGAGCTCAGTGTCCAAAGGGATTTTCCCATCTTTTTAAAACCAGGTTTAGGGAGAGCAGCAGAAAAGCCCAGGGAGCTTTAAAACAGAAAGGTTTCATTCCACTGCAAAACTTCAAACCAAACAAAATGCAGCAAGGCTGAAAGAAATCTTTAGTATTCAGGAATGTAGAACACTGGAGATTGTGTTATTACTCTGACAATTGGAAGCAGAGTTCCAATAAAACTTTGCAAGTTCAGGCATTTTCTTGTTGTACTTCAGTTGAATTCTCGGGGAGTAATCTTATGGGAATTATATGCAAATGAGACTTGAAAAGCGGTCCTTTCTTTTTTTGTTTGGTTGTTTGTTTTTTTTTTCTTTTTTTTTTTTTCCAAAAGCAGTTTCTAGAAAGATTTAACTGTGACACAGGTGGTGTTTAAAAAAAAAACCTAAGCTGTAATTATCTGAGATTTGGAGAGCTCCTAATGATGCTCCGAGAGAAGGAGAAGCAATTTGCTCGTGCTCTGTTAATGTGTGAAGTGATTTATAAGGGGAGCAGTAATGAGTGTTGTCACTCCCAAACAAAACAAAGCACTTGCAGAGAACATCGATCTGGGTTTTT
>NW_020957370.1:36066-37581 GCF_003031625.1 Empidonax traillii | reverse complement strand
AATCCCCATTACCATACCGAGCAGCACTACACCTCACCCTGAAACGACAACAAGAAACCAATATTTCCACTTCCAAAGGCACAAAATAAACTTCCCACCCAGGAGCTTCAATGAGACTCTCCCTGTGTGCTCACCTCTTTTTTTTTTTTTCCCCTGGAATTCGTTTTGATTTATGACCACAATATTCCCGACCCACAGTTGCCGAGGAAGCGTTAGTGTCTACGGAGCCATTTTGGTAGTCCGGGCATTTTCCCGCCACTCCAGTTGGATTTCCCGCCGCTGAGGGGCAGCCATTTTGTAAATGTCTCTGGTGAGGGACTCCATGGAGGCCATTTTAGGGTGTTGGAGGCTTTTCCCGCCTTTTGCTTCCCTCAAAGCTCCCGCCGCCATCTTTGCCGGTAATTCCTGGCTGTTCGAGGTGGGATATTTTTGATGTTGTGTTCTCTCCCTGCACTTTGGGTGTTTCTTTTTGTTTCTCGGGCTGTTCTAAAAGTGCTAGAACAAGTCTCCATGCTATTTGAGACTTCAGTGCTAATTTATCTCCTCTTCCAATTGCTTGATACAATAAAAAAATCAATTCGATCCCGTTCTTTATAAGTTAATTCTTCGGGAAACCTCTCTTTATTCTTTTGCATCCACTTTGCTAGGGAGAGAAGAGAATCTTTATCTATTGGATGTCCTTGTGCGAGAATAAAAGTTTTAATTCTGCTGTGGACGTCGAGGCTCCCATGTTTTGTTTTAAAAGGGGATTTAAGGAATGAAAGTCACTTCGTGACCACCCACCTTCGGGCGTGCCAGTGCTGAGGATCCACTTCCACAGAGCGATCCTGGGAGCTGCCAGTGCTGAACGTCCCCACAGGGAACAGCGAGAAACCCGGGTGAGGTGGGTGAGTTCCCTCAGTATGAGTGACCTCGAGCACCACCCCACGTTGGGCGCCATCTGTCACAGCCTTGAGGGGGTGGGAGAAGAATGGGCCTGACCACGAAGTCAAGGTGAAGCAAAATGGTCATTTATTACAGGGTAGCACCAGCTTTCATAGCGTTCTGAGGGAGGGTGGGCGGGGCAAAGGAGGAATATGTTAATTAGGGACATATAAGGTAAATGGGGGTGGTGGTAACCATATATGGAAACGACCATATAAGGGACATAACTGTATTAATACATACCTAATAAACATAACATATAATAAATGTAAAGATACATAAACAAGGTACACTGTAATGCAGCAACAGGGAAAGGGGATTAACACAGCGTTCTGAACAGAGGGGATCCCTCATAAATTGATAAAAAGGGGGTGCATTTCAAGGGTGCAGAACACAACAATATAAAGCCTAAGATTTGACATAAGTCCACACAGCTCGAGTAATCACTTGAAGGTAGTGAAAGTCTTGGAATTTTCATGGATTTCTTCCTTAGTGTCCAATTCATGCTTCCACATTTCATAGCAGTCAGGCTTTCGCTCCCCACAGTTCATTTACTTTTTTTTTTTTTTTTTTTTTTTTTTTTTTTTTTTT
>NW_020957370.1:30634-32716 GCF_003031625.1 Empidonax traillii | reverse complement strand
AGTGTTTTCAGGTTAAATTGTCTTCAGCCTTTCTATCACAGATGCTTTTAGCGCTTTTTTAGGGATGTGGGAATGTCTCTTTGGCCACTAAAATTAAAGATCCCTCCAGCAGTGATGGAATAAAACACCATCAAATCGATTTTGGGCTGCTTTTTAAAGTGTTCTGTACTTAACACACTTAAGTTATAGTTGAGTTTTGCTTGGTAGAAAAAAAAATTTCTTTTCCTTGGGATTTCTGTAAGTGAAATGGCTTTTTGAGCAAGGAAAAGAAGACAATTTTAGATTTTCAATAGGACACAAATCCTTATTTGAACATTATTGCAATACTCAAAACATTTTTTGTATTAATATGAGATCTAAAATAATATACAACGTGTATAAAATGTGTACAGTGTATAAATATATATTGAAAAAAAGGACCACAAGGTAACAGTTATGATAAAACATAAATATTTGGATATTGTAGGAAGAGCTGATCCAAAATTATTGCCTTTCCCTTCTTGTCAGGTCTGTGGAGCTCCATAAAACGCTTGGCTTTGATTCAAATCCTTCTCTTTTGATGAAAAGTGTTTTACTGGATCACTTCCACGGGTGTCAGCGTCTAATTTGGATGGGAAAAGGGAAGATTTTTCCATTATTTGAGGGTTTCTTTATTCAGGGGTGTGTCTGGAGAAAGTTTGGGGTGTCTAGAGAAAGTTCTACTTTGTCCCTGCTCAGATCCAAGAGCCCTCTGTGCTCCTGCCACCTTGTCCCTGTACAGATGGGCTGAAAACTAAGGCAGAAAATTGTGCATTCAAAGCTTTTTTTTTTTTTTTTTTTGTATTTATCCAAATTCCACAAAGCCAGATTTTTGTGAGCTGCTGATTAGAAATTTTCAATGACAAGTAAAATGGTTGAAAATGTGAAGGGTTTCATCCCTGAAAATTATTTACCATGGCTTTTCAGGGGGGTGTCTCTTCCTTTGCTGTGACTGCCCAGGAAGAGCAGGTGTAGAAAATGATCAAGGCAGGTAATTTTTCAGATGAGTGAATTAAGGTGGAATCAATTCCATTCTTACAGTTCCGTTTCCAAGTAAATATTTCCTCTGCTTTAGGGATTTTTGTGGCTTTTCTATTTTTTTTTTTTTGAGAGGGTGGGATTGTTTTCCCTTGGCTTTTTTTTTTTTTTCCCTAAGGTGAGATGTAATTTTTCTTCACTGATGAAGGCTCATCTTTTTTTTTTTTTTTCCAGAAGGTAAAAATGTCATGAACCGATACAATGCCTGAAAAACGGTGTGATGGTTTTGACAGAGAGCCAAAGGGAATACAGAGGGAAGTATTTCATCCCTTAACTCTCCAGTTTCGTGCTGGATTGTTGAAGTTCTCAGCAGGATTTATGTCACTGTCTCCTGTGCTGAAAGTGCAGATGAAGGGAGAATAAAAAGGTGACTGTGCCAAATGACAAAATCCATTTTGTGGTGACACCACAAGGAGTGATGGCACAAACCTGAAACGTGGGAAATTTAGGTGGGATATTAAGAAGAATTTTGGAACTGGGAGGGTGGGCAGGCCCTGGCACAGCTTGCCCAGGGAAGCTGTGGATGTTCCAGCCCTGGAAGTGTCCAAGGCCAGGCTCTACAGGCTCTTCACTTCATACAATTTGTGACATCTTCAAATAAATTCATATTAAAGAAACTTTTTATTTCCATTCTCTCATTTTTACTTCAGTAGAAATGGATCAGAATTATCCCAGCAGTTTAAATTTTTAATAATCACGACCAGATCTGCAAAATTAGAACAGAAATCTAAAGAAGTCAGCTCTGTCAACCAGAATTTACACTTATTGGAAGGCAAATTCAATAATTCTGCAATATAGTTTGTGGCATTTTAAGCTTTTCTTGGTCATTAAGTTTTACTTTTGATTACTGTATTGGCAGAAAATATGAAAGTGAATAAGCCAACACGTTCTGAACCTTTTCCTGCAGGGACATGATGACACAAGTTGGTTGTAATACAATAAAAAAAAAGTAGCTACTTAGGCTTTTTTATTATTATTTTCAAGAATGTTGATAATGACTGTTGGAAGAGAGTCACAGGGGGCCAA
>NW_020957370.1:11484-28833 GCF_003031625.1 Empidonax traillii | reverse complement strand
CCACAAGGGCACATTTCAGGCTCGTGGTCAATCCATTGTCCCTGAGGACTCTAAGGGACTTTTCTGCCAAGCTGCTTTTCAACCTGTTTGTCTCTGGCCCCTCCTTCTGCGTGGAGTTATTCCTCTTCAATGAGTAAAATGAAATATAGAAAGCTCACTTATATTTAATTCTGAAATATTAAACCTCTGCCAGATGAATCACTCCCATGGCAATTTACCTGCATCTAATTCCTCCTGGCTTTAATGTATTCCAGCAGGAGGCGAGTGCTTGTACACCTCACAAGGACTGGAACTAATCTGTCTGCTGGAAATCACAGAGAATATGCATGAAGGTAAAAAAAAAAACCAACCCATCACTGATCCTTCCCACAGAAAGTGGATTATCCCTTTCCTGTGTCTCAGAATTACCTGAGTCTAAAGAGCATCCTGCTCCAGTCCATTTTGTACAACCTCAGACTCACTTTTGATGTTACCTTTTGCTTCAAGCTCTTTTAATCTTTGCTCCAGTCTGCAAATTGAGGGGACATCACATCAATTAAAATCTAAGGAGGGACACAAAGCTCTGGTGGACTGACTTGCCCTTCCCCTGCCTTCATTATTTAATGCAGCACTTCAAAATTGGCTTAAGCTTACCAGAAATTCCAAGTGGACTGATCAGAAGGAGCTATTCCGTTTCTAGGGTGGTTCTTTTTAATCAGAACAGTTCATTCCACGTGGAAAAAAAAGGGTGTGCTTAAACCACTTTGCTTTACAAAGTGCAGAGACAACACCTCTTTATTTTAATTTTCGTGCTCCAGTGACTTTCACCTTCAGCAGGAACTTTCCCAGCATTGTTCCCAGCAGCACGTGATGCACCAGGGTGGAACAGAGGCAGAGAGGATTGCTCAAGACTGGGATGGAGAACTGCAGGTGATGGTTCCTCTTCTTGTCAAGTGTTTCCTTTGTGGGGTCTGAGCCAACGTTTGACTCCTGTGGCAAATTGAGCCACAACCCACTCCTTGTGTGACCCCCCAGACACAGGGGGAACTCTCTGGGCAGGATGTTCTGCTCCCGGAGAGAGGAGACAAAGCTGTTCTGACCCCTGAAACCACAAAAGCACGTCCTGCTGGCCAGGATTGGGCAGGCAGGGAATTCAGAATTCATGGGATATTGAGGGACAGATGCTGGATCTGGCACTGACAGCTCCTGTATGTCCATTCACTGCTCCTCAGCTGAGCCCACGACATGTTGTATCTGCTGGGTGTTGCCACTTCCCTCTTCCATCACGGGTGTGCAAACCCTCTCTGTGCTGCAGGCACAGGGAAAGCAATTTATTTAAGTTCATTTTTTTAAGTTGATTTTGCCAGACTGGGAGCCAGAGCTGGCCCTTGCCCTTGGAAATGCTGTTTGTTTGTTGGACACATGAGAGTTCCATCACCGTTTTCATCAGCACAAGACAACACAGATGGTTCAGAATAATCTGCCATCTTGCACTTAGAGTCTGTTAGTTTTTGGTATTATCACAGAATCCCAAAATCCCAGACTGGTTTGGGTTGGAAGGGACCTTAAGGATCATCTCATTCCACTCCCTGCCGTGGGCAGGGACACCTCCCACTAGCCCAGGTTGCTCCAACCTGGCCTTGGACACTTCCAGGGATGGGGCAGCCACAGCTTCTCTGGGCAAGCTGTGCCAGGGCCTGCCCACCCCCATAGGGAAGTTTTTCTTCCAAACATCTGACCTAAATCTGATCTCTCTGCATTTAAAACCATTACCCCTTGTCCTGTCACAACCTACCCATGTAAAATGTCATTTTCCCTCCTTTTTTATTAAAACCCCAGCTCTCTCAGCTTGGTATTAAAACCAGCCTGGTTTCTGCTCATGTTGGATTCAAGCTAGAACAGATTTTTATTATTATACCACATTTACTTGGCACCACAGAAATCAAACCAGCAGTTAATAGAAAAAAAAAAAAAAGAAACATTTTTTAAGGCCCGATAAGCAATCACCAATAAAAATTCCAAGCTGCCTTGGTCCATTTATGAAGCATCTTGTCTTGATCCCTGTCAGAAGAGGATGTTGCTTCACGCAGCCTCTCAGTTCTTGGGCACAGGAGGGAATAGCTGGATTTTTGGCAGGTTTTTTGGCAGCTCCCTGACCCCCTGAAACTTTACAAATCTGAAGTAACTCCAATTTCTGGCAGCACTTCCAGTGGCAAACTGTGTAAAAACGTGGTAAATGTTGTGCTGGTCAGGTCTGGGGTAGGACTGGAAATTGTGCTGCCACAAATTCCATCTTCTCTATGCACCAATTCCTAAATACCTTCTAAGGAGGTATTTTCATTATTTTTATTATTATTTTATAGAATCATAAAATCGTGGAATGGTTTGGGTTGGAAGAGACCTTGAGGATTATCTAGTTCCAACCTCTCTGCCATGGGCAGGGACACCTTCAATTAGACCAGGTTGCTCAGAGCTCCATCCAACCTGGCCTCTAAATCTGAATTTCTCAGCAATGTGTGATGCCCTGATCCAAACTGGGGAAAAAGAACCCACCACAGAACTAAAAAAAAAAAAAAAAAAAAGATGCTGAACACCAAGATCACATTTTTTATGATAAAAGGGATAGTTCCCACATTCCCTCTTTTATCTCTCTGTACATTTTATGACAAACTCACTTGAATCAGGACCTTTATTTGCAACTTTCACTCTTGACCCTGACTTTGAAGGCCGTGGGATTTAGTGCTAATAAATTCTATCGTTTTCCACTTCATTTCTTTCCGTACAAAAGTTTATTTCATTTTCCTTTTCCGTTTCTCCTCAGTCATCCTCGTGGTGTCTTGCTTTGTTTTATTCTATTTTATTTTCCTTCTACAGCTCTCTCCTTTCCTCCCCTTCTCATCTCCTTTCATTTAATCTATGCTCTTTGTCAGTGTCTGCTCCCCAGCTGAATATTTTTTCATTTATCTGAATTCGGTCTCATTTCTACCCCCAACACTCATCTTGTATTTAAATTGCCCTTGTTTTTCTTCATCTGGCTACTCCTAATTCCTGAAGCTTTCATCTATTAGCTTGAAATATACATTTTTTCAATAGTGGAGTTCAGAGTTATTTATAAAAATATCAAAAAGCTGCAGACAGAGAACAGATCTTCCCACAAATCAGTGCCCCAGATTTGCTCGGAGCTGTTTTTAGATGAAGAACATTTACTGTGACAACCCCTAATTTATATTGGCAAAGATGAAAATGTAACAAGAAGTAAAACTGGAAAAAAATTATATTTAGGCCTCTTTCCCCTTGTGTTTAGAAGGGTCTTCCACCCAGGAACAATAAGGAAACACAGCTGTAGGATCATTAAAACAACTCTGACAAACTGGACAAAATCAAGAGTGGGGACACACCAATCCCTGGCAGACAGTTTTCCAAACTGAAAGATTTCCATGAACTGCACAGGATGTTTCTGTCTTTCCCCTGAAATCTGGCTCTGGAAAGCCAGGCCTCCCTGTTTTTGTGAGGTGTGAATTGGGAGTTTTATGACCTGTTCTGCTGGGCAACATTTCCCACCGGGTTCTGCATCGGTGGCATTTGAGCTGCTCGGAGGTTAAAGGTGGGAGATGGGGCTGTGGTTGATCCTGTGTCACTGAGTTTGTGACTCCACAACATGGACATACAGATGAAATCCCACATTTTAAAAGCAATTCAGAAGTATTTCAGTACCTGTAAATTGTCTATAAATGCTCTGGAGTTGTTGGGTGAGAGGTGTTACATCAAAACCCTGCATCACCGTTGTCAAAAATTACTCTGCATTTCACATATTTTAGTCAGGAATTCTAGTGAAATTAGGAAGAAATTACCCTCACAATAGAGAATTTATTGCCAATATTTAATCAAAATCTACCTTCCTTCAGCTTACAGCCATTCCCCCTCATCCTATGCCCTTGTTAAAAGCCCCTCTCCCTCTTCCTAGGGCATGGTTGGGCAGGAGTTTAAATTCCCATTGCAGTTAGGACATGTCCCAAGTTTAATGCTTTTTTTTTTTTTTTAAACAAGATTAGGCACACTCTCTATATACATATTTATCTATTAAACTCAGTTGCTTATTTTCAGGGAATTAATAGTTCTGGGGTGCTCTGCTTTGAAGGCATGGAAAGATAAAAATAAAAGGCTTCTCAATAATCCTGTTCAAAACCTGTTTGGCAGAGCCTTGATCCTGCACAGTGCCCTTCAAACATTTGCGGGGCTCTGTTCTGAGTGCAGTTGGCCTTTGTTCCCCCTCCTCTTCCCAGAAACCTTGGAATTCCCATCTCACATTCATTCATCTTCCATTTCTACCTGTTTCATCCTGATCCTCGGTGGCTTTCCATTTAAATCTCACTCCAACCTGTTCCCTTTTAATCTTCCTTTTTCAAGGCTGAGCATGTTCTTTCACTCCTGAGGAGCTTCCCATCCTCCTGGCCAACTTGGACACCTCCATTATTTGTTGTTCCAGCTTGGCCTGGGGTTTCAAGCTCAGTTAAAAAGTCCAGAGGAGCAGGTGAATATCCCTGGATATCCCTGATTACTGGGATTTCATGCAGATGGTTATATTTCACTGTGCTTTTAGCTCTGAGTGGTGAGTCCACTTTTCATTAGCATGGGAATGCTGGGCTAGGAGTGCTGGGCTGGATTCAGGAACTGGGCCTGGGTTGAGAGCTGGTGTGGGATGAAGTTTAATTGCCAGAAAACAAGACCTTTACCATCCCATTGTTATTTTCATTAAGTCACTGGTGAAGCTGTGCCAGGATTGTTCTCACCACGAAAGGGTTTTAATGGAAGGCCAAGACAGTCTTGCACCATAATTGGTTCAGATTTTAGATCCAGGGACATGAACTGGCACCCTCAGCTGCCAAGGTGTTCAGGGATGCTGAACTCCCATCTGCCTCCTGGACACCTGTGGAATATCCAGAGTAATTCCAGGAGATGTGTTTACCTCCTGCAGGTGGGATCCTGGCACGTGCTGAGAGACTTTTCCCATTTAGGCCTTTGATCTGTTGGTTTTACCCAACAGAATCTTTCTCTGAAGATGACGTTGGGGAAATATTTTGTTGTTGGCCTCTAGGATTGAACACAGAGCTTGGAAAACACCCTCACTAAAACAAAACAAACCCAAACCCGCCAAATCCACAAACCTGGTGTGGTGAAACTATCACAGAGTCATGGAATGGTTGGGGTTGGAAGGGACCTGAAAGATCATCTCGTTCATGAGAATGATTTGTTCCTCCTAACAGGCTGAAGTCTGAATAAGAAACATGGTTTGTAATTCATGGATTAAAGGAGAGGGGAAAAAACAAAAAAAAAAAAGGGAGAAAGCAAAAGTCAGACAGAAAAGCTCTGTTTATCTCCCAGGAGATGAAACAATTACCAGGCTGCCAGGGAAAAAAAGTATTATTATTTCAAGGTGAGATGGTTATATATTTCTATATTGAATTTCTCTATTTCTATATTGAAATTCTATCCAATATAGAATTTTCTACCTGTGCTGAAGGTGTGAAAATGATAGGATTTGTAAACCACAGGCAAAGAATCGTGGAATCATTTGGGATGGAAAAGACTCTTATGGTTATTGAGCCTGACCACAAATCCAACCCTGCCAAGTCCAGCAGTGTACATAAATAAACAGTGGAACATACTCTTTTTAACACACTCTTTTTTGTGGTTTAAATTCTCTTTTTTTTTTTTTTTTTTTTTTTTTTTTTTTTTTTTTTTTTTTTTTTTTTTTTTTTTTTTTTTTTTTTTTTTTTTTTTTTTTTTTTTTTTTTTTTTTTTTTTTTTTTTTTTTTTTTTTTTTTTTTTTTTTTTTTTTTTTTTTTTTTTTTTTTGTTTCTGCCTCCATCTGGCACCCGGGGATGAAGAGAATTAGAGCTGGGCTGGCAGTGAATTGCTAAAAAGGGTGAAGATGTTTTATTTTAGTTGTGACAGGGGTGGCCCCAGCAATCACTGCCCAGTCTGGGCGCAGTGACAGCTCAGGTGGAACTGCAGGTTGGATAATTCCATCAGCCCATTCACTGTGACAGTTTTTTCACCCAGTGCTAAAAAGATCCCAGCCTGAACACCTGGTTGCTCAGGTGTCTCTCTGGAATTAATGACAAACCCAGGCTTTTCCAGGATGGTTTCAGGGCAGTTTTAGGCACAGATTAACCTGTCCAAACGTGTCACTGCTGACTGATGGGAAGGGGAACCAAGGCAGTTTCATTTACACAACCCATTTCTTTAGGTTGAACTGAATTGCAGTGGTGAAGCAAAGTTCAATTTTAATATATTCTGTAAATTTTAACTGTTGTGACACAACTTTCTCAGTGATATCTGCCACTCACGTGACAGGGTTTCTTGGCTGTGTCTGGAGTGTTCAGGATGCTCAGACAGTCTCCTGTCTTGGCTGTTATTTGGACTGATAGCTTTGTAAATGAGAAAGAAAAGTGCCAGTAATACACCTGTGGAGATTTCTAAGATTTCTTTCAGGATATTTTCCCATCTCACAGGACAGTGAATACTGCTTAAATTTATAACACCACAGAGTTTTAGCTGTGTGGTCCAACTTGGATTTGGAAGGTCTGCAGGACAGAAGCCACACTGAGGCAGGGATTAAAAAAACTTGTCTCCTTTCCAGGACAAGAAACTAATTTTTTTCTCCTTACTTTTCTTATTTTTCTTCCTAAACAATCTTAGCAGATGCCACTTGTATCCCATTAAGTAATATCAATTTTAATAGCAGCTTTATGTTCCCATTCTGCTGATACGTTCACTAAACATCATCTTTTTCCACTCCAAAAATTACCAATGTAAACAGCTGAATTATCAGCACGTTTGATGGCTGGTCCCTGGTGATGGAAAATAGAGATTAACTGATGAGGATGACAAATGCATTATAGACAGAAAAATGAGCAAAACCATTCTTGTGAGTGGCATCTTGCAAAGAGAAACCTGATCTTTCAGAGCTGTGCAGTGTCTGGATCCGGACTCTTGTGGGATGTGAAGCTGAGCTGCAATTACTCCTTTTTAAGGTTTCAAAGCATTTATAGTGGGATAAAAATAAACTGGTTTGAGACACGGTTCTGAATAAATAAAATGAACAATAAAGGCAAGGGTTTTTTTTTTTTTTTTCAGCCTTAACAAAAATAGTGAAAACTTCTTGATTTACTGAAACGCAGAGAATATAAATTTAATGCTGGAGGAAAAGTCAAGGGGACAATGAGAGCACACCCTGACACCTGCTGAAAGGAATGATGCATGCTGAGGAAATAATGTGGGGAAAAAAGGATGGCTCTGAAGTTTGGTGACAGTCTGATCATAAAATGAACACTGAGAGCTGCCAGTGGATTGACAAAGAAACAGGAAAAAAAGGAGGGGGGGTAATTTGCTTTTATTGAAATCAAACAAGATGAAAATCAGTATAATTTTGGTTACATCATTTTCCTACAGACACTGGACATGCTTTTCAAAGTAAGAAATCATCAGCACTGATTTTTTCTTGGAAACTGGAAACCACTAAATACAAGAAAGTGACATGATCCTGCTCCTTTCTTCTTTTTTTTTTTTTTTTCATTTTTTCCCCAATTTTTCTTGGGCTTGGGGTAGATTCATTCGAGCAACTTGAGAGTAATTTGAGTTGTCTTTTGAAAGAGAGAACTTTCAAAAACTTCTGCCAAAAAGCTCAAGAGAAGACCTTCCAAAATGCAGAAGATGAAGTGAGCTGGTTGAGTGCATCCCTTGGCCATCAGTGGCTCTCTGTGGTGTTACTTCTGTCACGGAAAGAGAATTTTCTAAGGATTTTCTAAGAACTGTCCTTGGCAAAGAAATCCTTCTTAATCAACTATTGCATTCAAATATTTTCCCAGAGCCCAGACAGCATTTAAAGCAGCATTTCTGCAGGGAAAACATCTGCCTGTTCCATCTTCCATGATTCTGCCTTTTTATAGACCTGGGATGTAGAAGAAGTGTCCCTGAGCATCACAAATCAAAGGACTTCTTGGATGAAGGGTGAAGTGTAATTTTTGAAGGCAGACACATATTCCTGAGTTTTCTTTTTGAGGGATTCATCATTGAAAACCATCATTTTCCAGGGTAGCAATTCCAGTGAGGGATTTCCAACGAGCTCCAGTCTCTTGATGTCCCTGTCCCAAGTTTAATCTCCATACAGAAGGTGAATGATCAGGAGTTTCATTTAACACTTAGAGGAGCTTATTTTCCTACAATCCAACTCCTTTTTATTACATCCCCTTTGCACTGGAAGAGAAATCCACAACTGAAGGTATTGCTACAAAAGCATGAACCCCATCCTGTGGTCACGCCCACCACTGGCACTGGAGATGCTGGCAATGCTGCTCTGGTTTTTTTTGTCCAGCTGTTGTGTTCTAAAGGCTGAATTTTAAATTCCAGTATGTGTTTGTGCTTAGTCAAGGATTTTTTTTAAACTAATCTTGGAAGAAAAATGTGTTTGTCTTTAAAAATACAGTGAGAAGCCCGAGACCTCTTTGCTGTTGGAACAAGAAATGAGGTGAACTTCCGAAGTTAAAATCAGGACATGCAAATCTAGTGGATATGGAGTATAATGTGGCTCTAATATTCATTTAATGTCTCTTGGCTGAAAGCAAGGATTGACTCTGATGGTCTCAGGGAAGTGTTGGCATTGGGGCTTAGCCAGTTGGTGATCTGAACTGGCAAATCCAGACACAATACAACTTTATATTTCTGCCCCTGACACGGATTAAAATGATAAATGAAACCCCAGAGAGAACAAGATCCTCTCAGTGTTTCACTGCCTCCATCCAGGACTGAGATTGGACTTCCTTTCATCAGTGATTTTATGTGTCCTTTGTCTTTGTCAAACTTCTGATGCTTTTTAGTCTTCTTCTATACTTCTATCTTGCCTTTGGAACCTCGGGGCAAAACAATAAAAGGAAATAATTTAAAATAAAAACTACACTGGCTCTTTCCTTGGATGTCATGTAATACAGGAGTGACAAAGGAGAGAGAAACTGGAGAGGGAGAAAGTGCTTTCCTTCCACTGTATTGTGGGGAATGATTCATCACTGAAAAATGAATACAAGATTGTCCCATAGTGAAAATGCAATCTGCAGGTTCAGTCATCATTCCACCTTGCACTGCTCTGCCCAGGAAGCTGTTCCAGAAATTACCTCTGGTGTTTGTTCAAAACTTTCCCACTTCCACCTTAACGTCCTGCTGACATCAGCACATGGTTCACAGCTGTCACAAGCTAACAGTGAGTCATTCCTGAGGGGCTTCCAGACTCTGGGACTCAGACTAAGTGGGGATGGACACGGTGGAAGCAGCTACAGCTCAGCAGTTATTCTGGACTCTGCAGGAAATGTGGTGAGATAGAAGGACTGTCTGGATGCAGATAACCTTCCCAAGTTTGGGTTGTGTGACAAGAGCTGTGGGATCGGGTTCTAAATTATTTTTAGGTATTACAATGATTTTTTTTTTTTAAATTACAGCTGGTACCAGGAATGTGTCTGTTCTCCCACGGTGCATTTAAGCAATAATTCCCTGAGCACTTCAGGGACTGCACAGCTCATTGTCTGCAAAGATGAGATACTGAAGTGCTTTAAGGCATTAGGCAGGACTGGAACTGGGGGACTGACTGAACAATCAACCATTTAACTGAGTGTTGTACAGGAGCTCCCCAGGTGGGAATTCCACGCAGCTCTGGAGATCCCTCCAGGCACGTCCTGCTCGTCCCAGTCCAATTTCTGTGCTTAAATTCCTGGATTAACACCCTGGGTGAAGTGACTCATTGATTTCCAGGCAATTCCCTGCTGCCAAACCCACTGCAGTGCACACAGATGTTTGTAAATACACCATGCAGCCTTCCCAGGAGATGCAGAGATAATCAGGCAGGACAATCCTGTGCAGGTGACCCAGAGTTCCAGGAGGTCTTTGGAAGGTGGTTGACATCACTGATGAAGATGAACCGTGGCTGAGGGGGAGTGTTCCCAGGGGACATTCTGCTCCCAGAGCAGCTGTTTTGTGAGATGTGAACTGAGGGGAAGTTTGGGAAGCCTCAGCAGATTTAGCTGAAGGTCTCAAGGTCACTCCCTGTGACCATGGGATGGCCAGTAGTCCAATCTGGGAGATTGGATTTCCCACATGAACATCATCCTAAAGTAAGATCCTAAAAACTTCCTTTTTTTGTCATTTTAACTTTTTGAGCCTTTGAGTACCGGTGCAAAATATCAACTTCAGGATGAAAGGAGTTCCACTGAAGAACCCATCCTTTATAGTGAGTAAATCTCTGCTGAATACAAAGGAGAAGTGGGTGGCATTCCCACTGCCTCTACTCTACTACTGCCACCCACCCAGGACCTCTACAAGCCACGTGTGGGCAGAGAAATCCCATCTGTGTGAAAATTATTTACAAAATTACTATTTCAAGAAGCTGCTGGAGAACCCCACCTGCTCTCCACAGCCACGTACAGCTCACAGTGCCAAATGTTCACTGTTATCTCTGAATATGTTGCATTTCACTTTTGCTCTCTGCTCATCGAGCCTATTTTTGGGTCCTCACACCACAGCACCCAAAAAACATCCTTTAGCCTGGAGGACTTTTATTCATGTCAGTGTGCAAGTTGAGAAATCACACACAGCTCTCCCAGCACTGAAAAATGGAATGTCTTCATGCAGCCACTGCAAAGGGTGGAATTGGTCATGTTGATTAACTGATCCTACCAAACAAGAAGTAAACTCCAATTTTTCCAGCCCCAAGCGTTCTGTTTTAATGTTTTAAGCTCGCTGCATCCTTTACTCGGTTATGAATTTCAATAAAGTAGGATTGTAAAAAAAAAACAACACACAGTTATGTCTTCAGTTTTGCAGTTTCCTTTCCTGTGTACCTAAAATCTGGGACCATTAATATGCACCAGGCTCCCTGTGCTTGATGCAAATCCTTCTGTCAATGCTTCCCTGGGCTTTTTCCTGTGAGATACAGCAACAGTAAATGAGCTTAAATACATTTCACAGCATCCCAGGTCTGAAAACTCGGTTTGCTTCTCCAGGGGACGTAAATTCCTGGTAAAGGAAGATACAGAAGGCTTGGGAAATCAGCCCTGTGCTGTTTGAAGGCCTAATGTGACAGCAATTGTGTTCCTTACCTGTGGAAGAAGATTCCCAGTGTGCAGCATCCCCTCCTCCAACCCACTGAAGATCGGTTTGCAAGTCATTTACACCTTGGGGATACTGATTTAAAACTGATGGAGATTTTAGACAGTGAAAGCTCCCTCAAAAGTATTATTATAAATATATTTTGGGGTTTTTTTTGGAAGGTTTCAGAACTCGGTTTAGTGAAGAAGCTCTGGTGCAAGCACACCTGTGTCTGGTTGCAGGGTTTGCATCATTTCCTTCTCTATTGTTTTGTGGGATATTCTCTGATGCTGGAAAAACATGCCAAGGGTTATGAGCTTTCCCTGCAGTGGAATATACTGATATTTTCCCAGTATCCTGCTCTAATACAGTGATTAATGACAGCTGAAGGAGTTGAACTGGGAAAGCAGCTGCAGAACTGGGTTTGCTGTGTGGGCCCTCCCTGGAAAATGAAATTATTTGGGAATTGTGCAGATCGAACCCCAGCTGATACCACAGGAGGGGGCACTGAAATCAAGGATTGAGGGAAGCCCTCAGGCCATCCTTGAGTGTGTCATCTGTTCCACCCCTCTGGGGTGGAGTCAAAAGATTTCCTCAAGGCTTGAGAGCTCCTGTGATTCTTGAGGAATGGGTTTCTGAAAGTTTTGGAGTCTAAAGAAAGCCTCAAGTGTTAATGAGGGAGCATAAAGAACAAAACCCTCATGATTCATGCACAAAAGCTCCCCCCCCTCCCCCCCAAATAATTTTGCTTTAAACATCCTGCATTTTTAGTGAAAAAAAAAAAATAGAAGCTGCTGATAATGAACTAATATTCCTGAAGCTTCCTATAACTCAGTGATTTACAGTTTGTGCACAGAGAAACTTCAAATTGATTCTTTTTTTTTCTCCTTGGCCAGATGGGCTTGAAGGTAGAATTTGGCTGCTGTGATTCAGCAGCGCTCAAGCGTGGCTAAAAGTGAAATTCTTTCTATCCTGGTGGCGTGAGAACACTGACAAATATGAAAATACCAACAGAAACAAAACCTGATGTTGAACAGCCCGTCAATCAAAAAGCTCAAATTATTCAGTTTGATAGATTAGGTTTGAGAACAACAGAGTCCAAAAGGGAAGGCAAGAAGGTGTAAAAGTGCCTCTGTTTTTGGCTTTAGTACAGAATATTTATTTGAGGTCAGCTTCTTTCGGTCTCTGTGTTATTCACAGACATAATAATATACTATTAACTTCTTTTTATTTTATTTATTGATGTTTTTAACTTTAAGATTTACAACAGAAGAATACGATGGATGAGTCAGGAAAGCATTTTGGCAGAGCAGCTGTCAGAGGATTCCAACATTATGAAAGAATTTGTTACTTAGTTGTGTAAAGACACCCCAATAAACTATTAACTCACTCATTAATTCTTTAAATAAATGAGAAAGGGTGTCTCCTGCTCGATGGGGGCAGTTATGGACAGAAGGTCAACTCTTGGTATCCAAAGACATTCCCATATTTCCACGTCCAAACAGCACAAATGGGTTTGAGTCGCTTTTGTTTGCTTGGAGTGATTTTTTGGGGGGGGTTGTGGCAGTGTCTGCAGAAAAAAACCTCACAAAATCCCCCTACAAATTCACACATTCCCTAACTGGTTTTATATGATTATATATTTATATGATTTATACATGTTAGAGACTGATTAGACTTGGAGAGAAATGAATCCTCCTCCAGTCAAGCAGTTGAGCTGAAAACAGTTTTGAAAAGGTGTCTCTCTGGAAAGAAAGATTAGACAACACAGATATTTAAGCACTCTGTATGTTCTTGTGCTCATCAAACCTTGACATTCTAACCTGGGGATTTCTATGGAATCAAAGCACAAAAAAAGAAAGGACCTGTAATATTCATAAAAACATGGAATACAAAGTGGTAATTAAACATTGTTGTTAAACAAGCAGTGTTTCAACAACCTTCATTCTCCTCCATCCCCAGAGCTGCAAAAGCTGTTTCACAAACTGAAGACTCCCAGGGCTAGAAATGTATCAGAATCCTCAACCAAATAAACCTGGCAGAGAATTTCCTCGCCACCAACATCCTCAGCAGAGTGGATGGGTTTGCAGGGCAATGGCAACTGCAATCCTCAACATTAATTAACACAGCAGGTGATTCCAAGGTTTGCTGAAGTGGAGGGAACGTGGGGACCCCATGTTTGCTCTTTTATAGGCTCTGCACATTTTAGTCCCACCGAACAACCAAAGAAGTTGTATCCTTGTTCTCTGTCTGCAGGTTTTTGATAATTTTTCTTTTTCCATTTGCTGAATTCACGAGCAGAAATCCAGTTTTTGGAAACTCTCCCCTGGTTTTGTGTCCCCCAAGTCCAGCCGCTTGGAACTGCTTTATTCACCTCACAGCAAGGAGGGCACATGTGAATGAAAATGACTTCTGAAAGCAGGGAATAAACCACATTTACTGTGCTTTAAGCCTGTAAATGTTTGCTGGAGCTCCAGCTGTAAATGCCTGTGATCTCACTGCTACAGAAAGTAATGATAATAACAACGGGGCTCGTTCCTGGTCCCCAGTTCCCCTCTGATTTATGGATTTATTGCCTCTTGCTTTCTGCAGCATCGGAGTTTGGCAGCGTTTTGCAAGAATATTCTCAACCAGGGGTTTGCTTTTGTGTGGCTTTTCCTCCCCCTCTCTCAGTGAAGAGTAAATTAAAGCAGAGCAGCACCACAGGTTGTAAACAGGTGGATTTGAGCAGGTGATTGAGAATTGCTTCCCTGGCCTGCCAGTTGTTTCCCTTTGTTAGTGCAACCAGCGTTTAGAATCACACTGCAGGTCCAAATGGGACACATTGTCCCCAAATTACCAATCACAACAGTATTCAAACCATACAAAATCTCACCTGACACCAATTTTCATTCTGGTGGTTTTTTAGAGGGGCATTTTTAGCTTTTGGCAGAACTAATTTAGACAAGGTAATTAATTTCGGAGCAATCACACCAGGATTGTTGGAAGGGGGGCACTTTAATGAAAATGTTCACAATAATTATGAAATGACCTTGTGCTGTTTATTGAAACATTAATTTTTTCCTCAAGGAAAAAAAGAAAAAGAAGTGCCAGGTGGAACAGTAGGAAGGTAAAAGAACATATTAAGGATTCATTTACATTCCTACTCCTTCCAGTATTTGTATTCTCGAATTTAATATTCTGACCCAGCTTTAAACTTCTCTCTACCTGCTGTGAATTACTAGTACATGGAACAGACTCTCGTGGATCACTCCAGGAAAACAATTGACTGCCGATGTGTTTTCTGCCAGGGGGCTGCTGGTTCTGCCAGCTCAGAGGGGTGAAGATTCCCAGATCCAGCCAGTGGCCAGACTTGGATTGTGTGTTCCCAATGGGAACCACGAGGAATCCACACCTCATTCCTCCAGGAATGGACTCCCCAGGCTGGAATCCCTCTGATCTTTGGCCCAGATTTCTGTCCATCCCAACCCCCTCTCCCAAGCCCTGCATCTTCCTGTGCAGCTGCTCTGGCTGATGTTCAGCAGCATTCCCACCCTGGCTCTCCCACACCCCGGCTTTTCCAGGTGCCGCCACCCAGGAGCTCTCCAGCCCGTGGTGTGACTCAGTTGGGAGTCCCTCACCCAGGAAAATGATCAGGAGTGGGGATTAATGAGGAGTCAGGACCGACTGCATTAACCAGGGGTGGGGTGTGGCCAGACAAGCACATTGACCACTCACTGCTGACATGGAACTGGCCACTTCCACCCCCTTCTCTCTCCAGTTCCCCATTCCTGTTCCTCCCTAGCCACCTCAGTTCCCTCTTTCCTTAACCATCTCATGATGAATTTTTGCTGCAATCCCAGGATGCTTTTCCCCTACAGCCCTCCCTGATCCCCACATCCCAAAGCAATAAATTCTGATGGACATTCCAGGCCCTGTCCCATCAACACTCTTCTAGGACTACCCTGGGAGAAGCTGAGATCAGATTATTTGGATGCCTCTGCATTTGTGCAAATCAACTTTTTCTTTGTTTTTTGCTTTTTTTTTTTTTTTTTTTTTTTTTTTTTTTTTTTTTTTTTTTTTTTTTTTTTTTTTTTTTTTTTTTTTTTTTTTTTTTTTTTTTTTTTTTTTTTTTTTTTTTTTTTAATAACCAAACACCACTTTCTTTGCAGACAATCCTGCAGCCACCTGCAGGTGATGCTGCCACTGAAAAAGCTCCTCAACCCCTGACAAGGTGTAACAGGACTGAGCCTCTGGATCCACAGACAAAGAGGGCTCTGCCCCAGAAATAACACGAGGACGTCCTAAATCTGCCTGTCTCGAAGCACAAAAAAAGTCTCAAGCTTTTATCTTGCAGATTCTTAATAATTCCTGCCAGTTGATAAGCTGGGAGTGCCTATTCTGGCCTGAGTGCACTGTAAATAAAATAACCATAAATCAATTTGCAGGCAGTCCTGGTTTGAAAGACATGTTTTAGATGTGTTTTATAGCTGACAAGGGGTTTAGGAACAGGGAGAAGCAGCTTTGGAATCCTCTTGCACTCAGGTGGGGGTGGTGCAAGCGCTGGGAGAGGTTCCCCTGGAAGCAGAGTTCTGGATATTTGGGAAATGTTGGAGTCAATCCAACGTTAAACCATCCAGCGTGAAAAGCATTGCTCCTTTTGGATCACTGCCTTGGTACCTTCTGCTTCTATTTTGCCACAACAGACCACAATTTTCGCTTGACCATCAGAAAAATGTCATTCTTTAATGAGATTTATGAAGTACCATGGCCTGGGAAGACCCTCCAGAACAACTGCTGGCATTTTCTCACTGCCCACACAGGGGCAGGGGCAAGGGATAAATAAATATAAGATAATAATAAGATAAGATAATGATAAGATAATGATAAGATAATAAATATTGGGGACTCAGTGAGGGGAAATTATTCCTTGTAAAAGTCTCTGTGTGTGAAAATAGACGCTGGAAAAGACCCAACCTGCAGGGAGATGCAGCAGATCCTGAACCAGCCAAACCTTGAGGTACACAATCATCCTTTTGGGAGCACTTAAAGGGAATATCAGAATTCCTTCCTGACTTCCATGGCTGTGATGGAGCTGGTCTGGCAAGAGGTCAGAAGGTTATCAAGGCTGAGGAGCAAAATGCAAACCAAATTTCTTCTCAAGTGTCCGTTTTTCTCTTCAAATCTCTTCCATCAGGTGTCTCCACTGGTTCGGAAATGATCCCAAGAATGTTTGAATCACTCAGGTTGGTGACACTACTTTTAATAAATCGTTTTAGATTGCAAAAAAAGGTAGAAAAATCTGACTAAAAGCCAGGTTAAGGAATATGCAGGAGTATTTCAGAGCCCCTCAGTGCTGTGGGCACACAGCAAATAACTTGCAGTCAGTTTTGTCCCGAAGAAATACAAAATTATTTCATGCTGCTCTATTTCCTTGAGCAAAATAATTCCCAGGGAAGCAGGTTGTATTGATGACTGCGCGTTAAAATCATTAATTAAAAGTCTGATGGGCTATCAGTTTGATTTTGGTGTCACAGCATTATAAACCAGGCACAGCCCCATTAACACTGCTGGACTGGCTTTAAATTAATTGGGATGGTGGGGGAATGGAAGTGGAAAAGCTCCAAGGAAAAAGAATAAGGATCTGGAGTCCTGTTTGCTGCAGGGACTCTTGATTTGCACCTCCATGGAACAGCCATTCCCGTTTGGAAATACAATCAAATAGGAAATAAAGCAGATAATTATCTGCAAGCTCCTGGTCTGTGAGGCAACAAAGGAGACAAGTGGGGAAAAAAAACCATTGGCCAGGACTAAAATGTGCTTGTGCACAGCTTTCAAAGAGCTTCTCTGAAAGGAGTTTCAGGTAAAATGAGCTTATTACAACAACATTTCGAAGTTCAAAGCAGTGATGGTTCATCTGCAGGTGCCTGAGATGGGAAGGTGCTGGTGGTCTTGTAAGGCACAGAGACACAGCAGGAGAAATTGGGGACTTGGGGGGGGTTTCCTCGTGGAAAGGGTTGTTAAACTTTGGAATGGACTGCCCAGGGAGGTGGGGGAGTTCTCCATCCCTGGAGGTGACCAAGGAATGGCTGGGCATGGAACCCTGCCGTGGTCTGATTGACAAGGGGATGATCAGTCAAAGGTGGGACTCCTGAATCTCAAACTTCAATGACTCTGTGAGAAAATCAATAAAATGAAATTCAAAGTTAATAAATTCAAAGTTAATAAAATACAGACTGAAAGCAGATGTATTTTTGT
>NW_020957370.1:3575-11178 GCF_003031625.1 Empidonax traillii | reverse complement strand
CAAGGAATGGCTGGGCATGGAACCCTGCCGTGGTCTGATTGACAAGGGGATGATCAGTCAAAGGTGGGACTCCTGAATCTCAAACTTCAATGACTCTGTGAGAAAATCAATAAAATGAAATTCAAAGTTAATAAATTCAAAGTTAATAAAATACAGACTGAAAGCAGATGTATTTTTGTGAAAATATTTTTTTTTTTTTTTTTTTTTTTTCCCCCAAGGTAAGCAAGGCAAGAGAAAAGGGTTCAAGAGTTTGCCGTGAGCTGAGAGATGGGATCATCATTCTTCTTCTGTTACCTGAAATATTAATGGTTAGCAAAGCTTCTGATTTTAGAGGAGTCACAGAGGGAGATCCATCCAGGAGGTGCAGGGCAGAAAAAAGGACTGGCAGGAACGAGAGGGAAGTGGGGGCAAGGCTTGGCCAAGGGGAACAGCTGAAGGAGGTGATTTCCAACAGGGAAAGCTCATGGAAACCAGTCACACCAAGAGCAATAAACCCCCGTTTAACTGTGAGTTCAGGTTGCTGCAAGAAGTAGAGAATAATTTCCCCCCTTCAAACTGTGAGGATTAGAACCTGTATTTTAAACTGCAATCCCATCCCTGGCTGAGAGGTGACATCCAGGACCCCTGCAGAAGGACAGGACATTTGGATAGCCCAGATTCTGCCTCCACAGCTGCAGGAGGAAGCTGAAAACACAACCTGCCTGTGTTTTGCAGGTTGGTGGGAAGCAATCTGGAGTTAAGAAAATCCCTCCAGGAGTGAACAAAATCCCTGCAGGTCCTCGCTGGAGTGACAAGTCCATGACGCAGCTGCAGCCAGCAGTGACAGGGATAATAACAGTGTGTAGAGAGCTCTGCAAGGATTAAATTGGCTCCACAGCTTCATCCCCACATCCCAGGAGTGAGGGGGGGTTCATTGTTTGGACAATGATGCTGCCTCTGCCCTGTCAGCACCAGCCCTTTCAATCAGGCTGGAATGGGAAGCCATTTCCCAGTTTGTTCCTGTCATGGACCAGTTGGGGCAAATCAGGGGCAGCTCATCCCTAATGGAGTGAGTTTTTTATTTTCTGCCCAGGCTGATTGTAGAGAAGGAGTGAAATGGCTCATTGGACACATCACAAACACATGGACAAAGCAGCCAAGAGTCCTGACATTCCCCTCAATGTGCTTTTCAAACCACTTTCCCTCCAACGGGCAGGTGAAGAGCTCTGGAGCAAAACTCCAATTACAGGGACAGAAGAGCCCTGGCTGGGATTGCCAGGTGGGAGGGGCGGTATTTCTCCACCACCCAGAGGAAAAAGGGAATGGGATGTCATGAGACAGAAACCCCCTCAGATGGAGCCACGTTTAGTTTAATATTACTGTTATCAGAACTTCTGGGAACACTTTCCAGTCCCAGCTACTCAGAGTCAGGTCATTATTAAGTTTCTAATAACCAGGACTCACTGAAGAGCAGCAACTGGGGTCAGATTATTTACAACCTCTTACTCTGATCAGTAAAATTGAGCTCTGAGCTTCCTAAGGAATATTAAATTCCTTATAAATGTCTTCTTCCCCCTTGTCTTTCTTTTCCAAAACACTGAATTGTTAGGAGTCAGGGTTTGGATTTTTTTTTTTTACTAGGTAAAACCTACTTGTTACTAAACAATGATAAGGATTAATTTGGAGGTTTATTTAGTTAATTGGGCAATCATTGCCTGAGATACAGGAATCACAGAACATCCTGAGTTGGAAGGGACCCACAAGGATCCAAGTCCAACTCCAAGTGACATTTCCAAGGTTTCTTAAGGAATAGATTTTTGCATCACCCCTCTCACACTGGCAGGAATTAATTTGGTTTTCCAAGGAAACACAGGCACGTCTCTCCTGTGCTACATTTTTTGAAGGCTAAAGAATTATCAGCAGTTATAACTTGGGCTTTCTATTGCTCAGTCATTATTTCTGTGCTATAAAACAAGAAATATCAGCTCCCTGATAGCCCATGGTCTGAGTCACTCCCAGCACCGAGGGAAAATAAAATCTTAAATAGAACAACCACCTGATTTTTTTCCCTTTGGTTCCCCAAACCCCCCAGTGCTGATGCATGGATTGACACTCAGAATATCTGGAGTGGAGCTTTATAAAAGCAATTACTGAGGAAAACAAGGAGTGTCCTCTCCCTGCTCTTCCCAGACATTTATTTCAGCAAAGGCATAACTCTACACAACTATTCCTGTGCCAAAAAATGGTTTGGTAAAGGCAATTTTCAAGATTTTTCCTCTTCCAAAGCTCCCCCTCAAGAACAGCTCACAGCCCAACATTCCCATCAGCCAACTGGGAAGCCAAACTGCAGTCAAATTCTGGGGGGGAAAGAGGCAAAAACTGGGTTTGTGGATCCAGAGGGGATTGAATCGACACACACACAGAAACAGCAGCACCTTCCTGTCCTGCACTTTTTAAGGGATATGAAGAATTAAAAGTTCCAATTCCTCAACTTCCACACCCTAAAATACCCAGGACTCGAAGGCTGAGCTTGCCAGCAGGAATTTCACATTAATGAACATTTACTGGGATTTAACTGAAGGACAAAAGGCTCAAGGAGAAGGGAGGGTCTGAATTCTGACTCCACTTGGGGTAAGATTGGAATAAAACTGAGCTTTCCTCCCTCTCCCCTGGGATGAGCTCGCCCTGCCGTGGATTTTGGGAGGCAAACAGGGCCAGTTCCAAATTTATTTGTGGCCTCACAGTCCCTGTGTGCTCTGCAGAGGAGGGAATCACCCAGTTTTATTTGAAATAGCCCTTTTGGGCCCAATAAATTCCTACAAATCTTCCTTTTACACATTGTGCTATATTTGAATCTCGGATTTATAACCAAAAGACTGTCAGAAAAGAACTCTCAGCAGGGGCCCAGTTTTCTCTGAATGCAAATCAGTGGCAATTATTGGAAAACCCCTCCCTGTTTATCTGCCCTGCAATGAAAGCCACTGTGTGTGGGGGAAAAGAAAAAGCCCTTTGTTATTTTATTTCTTCTAATTCCTTCTCTGCAATAATATCTCGTGTTCCAGGGCTCCCAGAGGTGCCTGGGAGAGAGCAACAGGAACATCACTGATTTGGGATTTAATGGATAATCCAGCCTGAATATCCCCCCTCGACAGGTGTCCGTTAGAGCAGAAGAGTGGGGGTATAAATATATATGTATTTATATTTATATATAGGGTTAAAGACACAAGTTCTGCCCTAATTAAACTTTACCAACTGTGCAGGATGGGAACCTTTATGAAATTTGGGGTGGATTTCTGTTGTTGGGGTAGAACAGGATTGGTCTGTGTGTTGAAAGGTTTTCCTGATGATCCAGGGGTAAAACCAGCAGGAACACAGCGAGTCAGGCTTGCAGGGTGGGGAACGTGTCAAATGTCACTGGAAAAACTGCTGGAAGCAAAAGGAAAATTGATCTGAAACTCCTCAAGGGTCCTGGGCTGTTATTTTAAGGATAAAAGTTCCTTTATCCACAGAAAAAAAAAAAAAAAGAGGAGCAATTTTTGCTTTTCAGAAGCATCTGGGTTTTTGTTTGATGGAGAGAATTTGAGGTGGGTGTGATATTCAGTTTTCTCACAGAATTGTCCTGCTTTTTCATTCCAAATATTAATTGTAAGCAGGAACACTTCACTTTTGTGGGTTTTTTTTTTCTCCTTGGACCAAGGAGGGAAAAGTCTACATATAAAAATCGCTCATTTTTTAACCCCTGGGATCACTGTAACATCATAATCAAAGCAGAACTGCTCTTCTTTTATACCTTGAACTTTTCCAGGAGGGTTAAATGTCATCACATCAGTCCCAAAGAAAGGGGAAAAGCAAACAGAAGAGACCAGAGAGAGACAAAAAAACCCACAAATGATGCACTGGAGAAGGAGCAGAACTCTCACACCCAGCGGCTGGAAACAGAAACACTGAGAAATTGGATTTAATAACAGCTTCTTGAAAACAACCAGTGGTTTTGTGTTAATTAATGGGAACAAACCCAGGAATTGCTTCAAATATGTGGCCAAAACGATGTCAAAAACGGAATAAAAATGGAATAATTCAGCTGCAGGGGGAGTCCAACCCGCCAGTGGTTCAGTCTGCCCTGGGGCTGAAGAGTTTGCTGGGCTGAAACTGGGATATCTGATTTAAAAACTGATGGATGTTTCTGATCTTAGGTTAAATAAATAAATAAATAAATAAATAAATAAATAAAACCACAAAAAAACTCCAACAACAACAACAACACACAGCAAATAAACCCCAACCAACGAAAATACACAAAAAAAACCCCCCAAAACGAAGAACGTTCAGTGACATTCAAAGACGTTTCTTGGGTCAAGCCCTGTGCCTTTATCTCAGAGTATTATCAGTTATAGAAACTCAGACTGAAAAATTGCTTGGTTGTGTCAAAAAAAATGCAAATAAAAAAAAAAATAAACCCACAAGGGTTTCTGAATTCCTTCAGGGTGGGGAAAAAACACTGCAGTTTTTTGCATCTTTATTTAGTGCAGCTCCCCCAAGAGTTAGAGTTGTTGATTTTTAATTCCATTATTAGTTTGCTTAATAATAATAAAAAACCCCCTGCAATTAAACCCTGATCTCCCTCCAAAAAGTACAACTTTCTTTAGAAATACTGCCAGAATGCTACCATTTCCTCCATCACCGCCAGTGGCGACACAATTGACACAACCCCGAACGAAAGGATCTGTCCCTCTCAGCTCCAGCAGCTGCAGGCTCGCAATTTCCCCCCAAATTATAAGGTTCCCTCTGAGTACTTTTTGTAACAGAGTGGAGAGAAAAAAAAAAAAGTCACGTAGAAACCAAAGTTTTGTATCGGGGATAAAAGATCCAATCAACCCTCACCCATCGAGCCCACAATGAGGGTGATTTACAGGAGGCATCGACGCTTGATTTGGGCTTCACTCCTCAATTCCCGTCTCAGAGCAGAAGTCTGCAGCCTGAAAACACTCTTTGAGGAGAGAGAGCGGATTAAAAAGTTTAGAACAACTCGAGAGAGTCGCCTCTCTTTTTATTTTTATTTCTGGAAATAGTTGGTTTAATTTGTTGGAGGTGACACAAGAACTATTTCAGGTGTTCTGATGATTTTTTAAAAAATCTTTCTGGAATAAAAATTCAAGTTTCAGCAGAAGCTGTGACATAAAAACCTCTACACCACGACCAGAATGGATTGTTTTCATTACTGTGGGTGTCTGTGCACGGTATTTACCCCACTTTTTAATTATTTTTTTTAAACAGGGCAGGATTTAGTAAATCACCTGAAAGATAAAGGCTAAACCAGCTGTTTGAACTAAACCAATTGTCTAAAAATCAAGGTAGGGGGACATTCACCTGCCTTTGAGTCTCCTTATTTGGGATCCATCACCCATCTGGAATTCTCCATCAGGACTGGAGAGAGCCTCAATAACAGCTTAGATTGGCAACCTGGATTCTAAACATCTATAAAAGACGTTGACTTGGGATAAAAGCAATTTATTGTTGATCCTGACACGACAGGTGCTCAACAGACATCCCATTTACTCTTTTTTTTTTAAGGAATATTCCTGTCCCCCCCTGAAGGGAGGGGGATGCTCTTCAAAGAGCTGTGGTGTCTCCTCATGGAGGAGGTTGGATCTTGTCCTTGGAAAACCCACCAGCTGAAGAGCAAAAAGCCCTGGGAATATTCCCCCTTCCCAAACTGCATCCTGGCTTTGCCTGAGAACCCAGAGCTGGAAGCAAAAGGAGAGGAGGGAAAGTTTTCTCTCTTCCCATGGGAATTCTCTAAAGAGGAGCAGCTTTGACCAGGAAAGCTCCTGCTGATGCCACGAGCTGGGAAACGGGAGAGCCTGAGGTGGTTCCCGCTGTTCCCTCCCTCTCTGAGGAGGGACAGCTGAACTGTGTCAGTGCAGGGGCTGAAATTCATCACCCAGGGCAGTTGAATTGCTGAAAGTTTGGGTTCAGTTCCCTCCAGTTGTGTGGAAATCAGCTGGATCCTCAGAAAACACGCCGTGCTTTCTCCTGCAGGATTAGAAGACCCGAGTCTAAACCCCACATCCCAACTACAATTTTTGAAAACCAGGATTTGCAGCCTCATTTCCAACAAATTCCATGTCAAATGTCACTATTATGTCTTTTGAAAAATCCATCTGCCTTTAAGAATCTGCCTCTTCATCGGCCTGTGGTCCCTCAAGAGCTGAGTCAGAGAAACTTCAATCAGAAGGTTGAACGTTTCTTAAAAGAAATTATTAAATCCAGCCTTTTATCTCATGGGTTTCAGCAACCTGTAAAAAAAGAGACATCATATTATGTCCCTGTCTCTTAAGGGAGCTGTCAAGATTTAAAAAAAAAAAAAGATTGAAATGCTCTGATCTCTCAATAACAGGGTCAGAATCAGATAAAGAAGAACTGCCAGTGCTGATTGTGTGGATATCCCAGCCTGTCTCTAGAGATCCTGCAAGTATTTTCCCAGTGGGACTTTCAGGAAATAGAAAAATCAATCCAGTCAGATCAAACTGAGCTTGGGTTGCCTGGGTAAGTGCCAATATCAGCAGCAAGATTAAAATGAAAGGCAAAACAAAATAGAAAAAGAATGTGTTGCTTCTACCTTGGAAGACTAAAAAGCCACAATGAAAGGGAAATAAAGGTAAATTCTGTTTAAAAAGCCAGGCCTGAAGGTCTGACAAGTTTGCTTATTTTTGGAAAATGGATTTGAAATAGAAATAACAAGGTTTAGATGTTAGAAAGGAGTTCTCTCCTGTGAGGGTGGGGAGTTCCTGGCACAGGTTGCCCAGAGAAGCTGTGGCTGCCCCAGCCCTGGAAGTGTCCAAGGCCAGGTTGGAATAACCTGGGCTATGGAAAATGTCAGATTTCCAAGCCTTCTTTCATCTTCACCAACAGAATCCTCACCTGGGACCGTCAATATTTTCACTTACAGTGCCAAAACAATCCATCCATGTGTAAATATTTCTAACAACTCTTAGAAAAAAAAAATAAAAATAACAACTGCACTGTGGAAACACCAACATTTCTCCCCAAGTGCCTCTATTTACCTCCTAGATTGAAACCCACAATTCCTTCCTGAAATGAGGGTGCAAACCGCTAACATATTTCCCACAGAACATTCCAGGTTCTACACCCCCCCAACCAGCATCCACGAGGGGAAAATACAAAATATACAAAAATATAAAGGTCAGGGCGGATCTTTTTGGTCAACAGGTGTTACAAACCCCCCTGAGAAACCTGCAATAACCCAGTGCCAGTGGTCAAACACCACTGAGTCAGCTCAGTCACAAATCTCAGCTTTGTGTACACTCAAAAAGGAGAAAATCCGAGTAAAGAACTCACAAAGAAAAAACCCAAACAAATAAACCCCGTGTGATCAGCTGTTCTTTATTTCTCTTGATCCAACCAGCCGATTTTTTTAGTGCTGGCAAGCCAATCATTACAGGTGCAAATTGGAATTCATCAGCGCACAGGTCGTGGGGTTTTTTGGCATTTAGCAAGGAGAGGTTGGGAGGTGGGGAGGGAGGATTGCAGGGAGGGAAAATGGGCATTATTACAGCTGCAGGTTGGGGCAGAATGATGAGAATTAACCCCATTGCTCAGGGAG
>NW_020957370.1:0-2519 GCF_003031625.1 Empidonax traillii | reverse complement strand
AATCTATCTTATCATCATCTTATCATCTGCCATGGGCAGGGACACCTTCCACCAGCCCAGGTTGTTCAAGCCCATCCAACCTGGCCTTGGACACTTCCAGGGATGGGGAATCCACAACTTCTCTGGGTAATGTTGGCATTCCTCACAAATCACAGCCCTGAGATTAATCATGGCCATCACCCACATCACCAGTGATTTATGTTCTTCTTGGTTTCTGTCAGGGTCAAAGCAACCTTTCTTACCTCTCACACAAGGAAGTTTTTTAATTGAGATGAGAATTATCGTAATATTCCTCTTGAGAATGTGGCTGCAATGGTGGGTTTGGATTTTTTCAAGGCAGTGTCTGAAAGGTTCTTTGACATCACAGTCTACAAATTCCTCGGGAGGGGCAGAGGAGGGGCAGGACTGAGCTCTGCTCTGGGGGGAGCAGGGACAGCCCCCAGGGAATGGCTGGAGCTGTGTCAGGGCAGGCTCAGGGTGGATCTCAGGGAAAGGTTCTTCCCCCAGAGGGTAGTTGGCACTGAACAGGCTCCCCAGGGCAGTGGGCACAGCCCCAAGGCTGCCAGAGCTCCAGGAGGGTTTGGATGATCCTCTGGGGCACGGGGGGTGACTCTTGGGGATGGTCCCACTCATGGAATCTTGGAATGGTTGGAGCTGGAAGGGACCCAAAGAACCTTCCAACAGACCAATATTAATATTGAATATTCATTAATAATGACTATTATTAATTTATTAATTTATTATTTGGGAAAACCCCAAACACTTTGGGAGGGCTCCACAAGAAGCCCAGCACGTTTCAAGCTGCTCAAATTCACCAATCCAAAGGAATTTTAAGGGACAGCAAACCAGGAGAAAAGCAAAAAAACACAACCACTTCTGGACTTGTGAACCCTTTCCCAAATAATTCAGCTCAGCAGGGGAACGAAAAAGGTGGAATAAAATGCAGGTAAATTAAAAAAACCCAGCAGAAATAGCGAGAAACCAATAATAAATAAATAAATAAAATATATAATAAACATATATATAATAAATATATTTTTATGTATATAAATATATAAAAATAATAAATATAAAATTATAATAAATATAACAAATAAATAAATAAATAAATACAATTCAGAGGATGGTTTTAAAGGCAGGCCAAGCAAGGCCCTCACTTGGCACCCAAATTAAGAGTCCGAGGGCAGCTATTTAAATACCATTTAAAGGAGATGTTCCTGTCACTGCAGATGGTTTGGTGCTGGCTCTGTAACTCTTATAAATTGGCCTCAGGTTCACAAAACTTTCCTCCAGGCTCGCTTTTCCCTGTAGAAGCTGGGCTGGAAATAGCAGATTGCTCAGTCTTTGTGCTGGCTGCCCTGTGACCCTGGCTGGAACACTCCTTTCATCATCAATATTTGAAGTCCTGGAGTCACCAGCATTTATTTTTATTTTTTTCCCCTCAGAAAAATAAGTGGGTTTTTTGTTTGTTTGTTTGTTTGTTTGTTGTTTGGTTGGTTGGTTTGTTTTTTTTTTTTTCAGAGACCTCTGAATCCTGAAAGGCGAAACTTCCAACTTCCCAAATTCCCTTCCCAAATTTCCTTCCCAAAAAATTCCCTTCCCTTTTCCTTCCCAAATTCCCAAGTTCCCTTCCCAAGTTCACTTCCCAAATAATTCCCAAATTCCAAAATTCCCAAACTTTCCAAAAAATTCCCCAAATTTCCAAAAATTCCCAAAATTTTCAAATCTTCCCAAAAATTCCCAAAATCTTCCAAAAAATTCCCAAAATTACCCCCAAATTCCCAAACTTTCTCAAAAATTCCCCCAAATTCCTAAACCTTCCAAAAATTCTGAAACAGTCCCAAGAATTCACAAACATTCCCAAATCTTTCAAAAAATTCCCCAAATTCCTAAAAATTCCCAAAGTTTCCCAAACCTTCCTAAATCTTCCCAAACAGTCCCCAAAATTCCCTGAAATTCCCAAACCTTTCCAAAAGTTCCCAAACTTTCCCAACCCTTCCCAGACTTTCCCAAGAATTCCCAAAAATTCAAAAAAACCCTCCAAATTTCCCAAACCTTCCCACACTTTCCCCATAATTCCCCAAAACTCCAAACATTCCTAAACCTCCCAAATATTCCTAAAAATTCCCAAGAATTCCCAAACCTTCCCAAATTCCCAAAGTCCCAAATTCCCAGTCCCAAAATCCCTTCCCAACTTCTCAAATTCCCAAGTTCCCAAATTCCCATCTTCCAAATTCCCATCTTCCAAATTCCCTTCTCAAACTCCCTTCCCAGATTCCCAAATTCTCTTTCCAAATTCCCTTCTCAAATTCCCAAATTACCTTCCCAAATTCCCTTCCCTTGTGAACTTCCCAAAGTCCCTTCCCAAATTTCCATCTCAAATTCCCTTCCCAAATTCCCGAATTGCCTTCCCAAATTCCCAGATTCTGAAATTGCCTTCCCAAATTCCCAGATTGCCTTCCCAAATTCCAAAATTCCCTTCCCAAATTTTTTTCCTGAACTCCGACATTCCTCTCCCA
>NW_020957369.1:0-34017 GCF_003031625.1 Empidonax traillii | reverse complement strand
CGTACAGGAAGAAATCCTGCCGATAAAAGTAAAGAAAACAAAATATTTTTTTCTTACTTCGGTGTGGAAGTGAGTAGGTTCTTCCAGAGCCTGTTGACAAATGTTTGGAGTGTTGTGACATAAAATGGTAAACGTATGCTTACATGGAGTAATTTTACCACTTGCTTCATTAATTTACATTAATCATAAAAGCAGAAATATAATTTAGAACTAGGAATAAAACAAGGTTCCTGTCAACATCTTTTTCTTGCCTCAAAAAAGATTTAATATTAGAAGATGTATAGTACTGATTTTGCTGTTCCTTTATGTAAGGTAGGGATCTCTTACAGTTACTACATTGTGTATAGCTTCAATTTCTATTTAAAATAGATTTGCAGTCTTCAAAGGTCATCTTCTTACTTAATAATCTTCTGCATCACCAGCACAGATGGCAAGTAAAGCACTCTCGTAATGCCCTGATGCAAAATGCTGCAAGGAAAAGAAGAAAAAAATCAATATTTCAGTGACCATACATTTTCTGAATTTTTCTTCTCTTGGTGTGTGACAAGGACTAGACTGCTATAAGGTTTTATAAGATATTACACTGTTTTCATAAGGATTACAGGCTGAGATCATTTTTAATTTCACATACCTTGGCCTTTGGTTGCTCAGGCACCTAGAAACAATCCTGGATCAAATCTGTTTATTACTTCTCAAGTTCAATACAAAAAAATCATGAGCAGTTTCCTAAAGTTGCTGTGCGTCTTGCAGTTGGATTATAGCAATATAAAAAAAGTAAAGTGTCTTAGCAAGAGTATTTTTTTTTGTACAATTAAACAGTCTCGAAGTTTTGTTTTAAGATACAGAGCAAAAGTACAAGACAAATAGTTTTTGTGAAAGTCCTATCTAAGCATAAGGATAAAACAAGATATTTATTTCAGTTTTGCACAAAAATGGTATCAACCTAACCTTGCATAACACAGCATGAAGTAAGATGTTATCAATTAGTGTAGAAACCATTCATGCAAACTACTCCTCAGCAGACACTGTCCTACCCTGTTCATATACTCCTCTTGCATTGGGGAGGGACAAAATCACTGAGAGGGAGTAAGTTGAGAATTCACTGCTTTTGAAGTTTGAATTCAAACCAAGGCACTGAAAATTCCCTGTTGTTTTTATACATTGCTTTTTGTTTGGTTTTGTGGTTTGTTTTTGTTTGTGGTTTGTTCGTTTTTTTTTTTTTAATAAGCAAAGTGGTTAAATGGAGATTAATCCTCTGTATTTTTCTGATAGGGCTTTTCACAGTCTGTGTGATGCTAATGCTGAATATATGCAAAAGTTTGCAGAAACTTACTTTAATGTCATGGAAGAGTGATTTCCCGTATCTTTCTTTGTATCGCTGCCGTATGTTTATCAAGTCAATCTCACTCCTGGAGATGAGAATCCTAATAACTGTTTTGTTGTGAAACCCAAAGTCCTACAATGAAAAGAGAAGAGGAAACTTGACAGTTGGACAATATGGATTTGCCTATCTGTATATGCTCAAAATAATGTTTAATAGATAAAAATAAGATATATCCAAATAGTGTAGGAAGGTATACAGAGTATGTAAGATATACCCATAAAGGTATCCTAGACTTTAAGGAGTCTAAGCATTCAAGCATTCTCATCCTGTAGAGTTTTCGTGTGCTCAAACGATAGAATTTATCTTACTGAATAAGAAGGGGTCCCCACATGCCAGTGTTTTATCCATGCGTCGAAACTTTTAACAAGCAAAATCTGATAATCTTTTGTCAGTAGTCTCAGGAATTCAGTGTGTGTAGCAGTTTTTACTGTCATTGTGGAGTCCATTCAAATTATACTGAACCCAGTAATGTATTTCACAAGAACTGCTGCCACATGTGAATTCAGTGAGACTTCTAACCATTGGTTTAGAATTTATATAATGTGTGTTCAGACATGTTTATTTTAGCAGTTTCTAAATAAATTTTTATATTATAATTGTGTGGAGAATGGGGACATCTAGTGGCAAGAAAAGTAGTCAAAACGAGTTTAGGGCTGGGACAACTGATGATCAATTTAGATTCTTTAATGCTAAATTGTACTTTTATCAACTAGTCATTGATACTGTAATCTTGTTCTCCAAAAAACAAATGATGAACTGTGTTAAAAAGCTGCATATAGAAAATCTGATACATGTCTGATGACTAGATTAAAATCTTTGTTATAAACCATTAAACTGTTATGGACTATGATTTCAAGCATTTGAATCCTGGGTGGGTTTGATTATATTGTATTATAAATTGATGTATAAAAAGCTTTTGGCCTAATTTGGATATAGCTTGGTTGCAAAACCAGACACTATTTTTAATTCTTGCCTTTTTTTTTTTTTTTTTTTGGAGGGAGGGGGGGAATTTTCTGTATTCTCTAAAACACTGAGAAAATAGAGTAAAATATTAATTAAAATGTATATATTTATTCTTAATAATTAAAAACTTCTTGCATCACATCTCTTGTCTGAATATAATACAGAAGAAAACTATCTGTGTGATATTTCTTAAAATTAAAAAGTAGGTTTTAACTTGAAAAGCAGTCTTCATACAGAACATTGAGAAGTATCACTTTTCCTGATAGTTGATATCTCCTGGTAGTTTTGGCAAACATTTTTTGTGTCATGTACCAGAATCCCCTTTTGACCACAGACAAAATATTGCTTCTTTCTTTCAGGCTCTGGGATTTTTCTTGGTTCTTTGCTGCCACACTTATTGTTTTAGCTGAAACATTGAACAGCAGTAGTGGCAGCATCTGGCAGAGGATACTGGGGAATTTTTGGAGTGTTGGTCAAAAGTTTTGTTCGATGGTCCTGGTTTGGAATTCCTATCTTTGCTGTTTCAGCTCTAAGGTGATCCTTACTCATGGCTAACTCTTATGACAATCTTCTAAAGATTACACTTAAAGATTAGGCTTAAAAGATTATACTTTTGTTTTTATAAAACATAATGCATCATTATTTTCATTAATGAATGAAAAACAAAAGAAAATGTCTCCAGTGACATTCCTCCCTAATAAGAATTTGTGTTTCTTTGCATTTACCCACATTTCTCCTTGGCACTCATTTAGTTTAGTATATTAGCACTTACTCAAAAAATAAAAGAACCTGCATGGAGCCCCACAAGAAAATATGAGCATTTGTCTTTATGTAACACTAATTTATTATTCAGTTTTTACCAATACTTATTAAATCTCCAGAGACAAAAAATTGTGTCATAGGAAAGGTGCACGTTGAGTTCTGCACAGCAGGGGGAGATACCGTCCATAGAAAAGAAATGTTTTCAATTAAAAAAAAAATTGACAGTTACCAGATATTGTTTTAAGGTATCTAAATATTTAACCTTTTACTGTTAAATGCTTACTGTAGCTTAGGCACTACTGCTTTGAAATTTATGTAAGTATCAACATTTTTAAAACATGCAAAGATAGAACAGATTGATTTGTAATTACTTGTTTAAGAATGATCAAACAAAGAAAGGGAATCTGCTTTTTATGACATGAAGAATGACTACTTACATGAATTGCATTATAAAGCCTGTAAGCAAAGTAGGAAGGCTTGTCACGAATACAGAGTACTAGGAGAGAAGAGTTGCAATAGGTAAACAGGAAATTATTATAAAATACTTTCTTTTGGCTTTGGGCTCCTTGAAATATAAAGCTGGCTGTTCATGACTCAGCTTAAAATTAAGCTACCAATATTCCCTAACATAACTATATTTGTATATTTGCTGTTGTATGAAAGAGGTTATTAAATACCAGTGAATACACTCAAATGGCTTCTTTGTTGAAATATTATCCTTATTTTATAAATGAAGAACAAAGGCACGTAAAGCTTGAAACTTTTTAACATACCACCAAAGTCCTGAAAACATTGCCAATTATTTAATATTTGTAAAATCAGTTTGAAATGCAGTTATTATTGATTACACAAAACTTGTTACAAAATAAAGACCGAATACTAGCTCTGGTCAATCAGGGGCTCATGCTGCATGGATACATTTTTATATATACAAAGACATGAGAAAGTAGTTAAAATATTAATCTGTAATTATGTCTGAAAATTTAGTTGCACAATGTAGGAGATTGAAGTGAATAAAAATATCAGAAAATAGTGTTCTTGATGCACAAGAGATAATATACTAGATATTTACTAAGAGATTACTGCTAGTAAAAATAATATCTTTACATTACCTATTGCAACCAGTAATTCTTGAAAGTATCCATCATAACATTCATTAATGGCATCTACTATGTCTTGCCCAGAGATATTTTGGAACTCCTGGAAGACTTGCAGGGGGAAAAAAAAAAGCAACCTTTGTTTTATTCTAGTTTATTAATAATGATCAATTTGCTTCTTTTCAGTTCAATACTTCCGTCTGGTACTATAACTATTAAGTTCCTTTTTTTGCTTTATTATTCTCAGTGTTTCATTATGTTTATATTCCCCAGGTAAGGCAATCTAAATGAGTAGGCTGTAAACCTGGCTTCTAGAAGATTCTCTGCCTGGGCTCTTCAGTCCACAGTATGAAATGAATGCATGCCACAGCCTCTGTTTCACTGGAAGCTTTATTAAATTCTCTATCTAGCAACATCTGTTTCTGAAACGTAAGAATGTCAGGTCATTGAGGCAAGTTCCTTGCTCAGCTTGGCTAAAACTGACCAGAGATTCATGGGTTGTGACAAGAAGCCCTGGCTTGCATGACATGTGTAACATGTCAGTATCCAGCCATGGACACTCTCTGCATAATGCGGGTATCCAGGCATTGAAATATACAGGGCACGCCTTCTCCTTAGGGAAAGGAGGAAAATTTTCAGCTCACTGTTTACTACAAAACTTGTGGAGGACTACAGTACAGGCAGAGCCCTCGAATCTCAGGAAGAGAGCAGAACATAAGCAGGTGTGTTGCATTATTTTAATCCTATCAACACCAGCTGAATGAATTTGTTGATCCATGATAGCAAAGTAATTCTAAGCTACTGTTAGCAGTTGACATAAGAAATACAGCTGGCTGCACAGTGATAAACTTGTCACCAGACAGTTTTTCAACTGCAGAGCAAAAACTCGGACTTGTCAGCAAAGAGATACAATAGGTTTCTTTTCTACAGTGGAAGATCTGGATGAGCTCACATCAATTTCTTTCAATTTGCAATTATGTTTGATTTTCTGTTTTGAATAAAAGCGGCCCTTGTGTTTCTGTGTGTATTTTCATTATGGGAGAGTGGATATGCACACTGAAGTGCTCCCATCAAAAACTTCTTTGAAACTTCCAGGGAAAAGCTTCAACACAGCAATGTGTTTTCACATAAAAACATTTGTTGAAAATACTCCATCCGCCTCTCCTGGGGTGTTTCCCCTCATAAAAGTTACTTAGGAAAAATGAAGAAAATCGTTAAGAAAAATCACCTCCTGTTGTGTTGTGTGTAAACTCTGTGCAGCCATGGCATTTGCCTTTTTTTGATCATGCAATCTTCCCTCTGTTATTAGGCATCCTGGTGCCTGTCTGTTCTGTCTACAGCTGTCAGGAGTCATCAGGCAAAGTTCAGTTTTGCATTACTTCCAAAATCCCATTAACAACAGTGGGAGTCAGGGCTCCAACAGTTCATGCTTAGGTTTCAGGCTAATACCCTGCTGCACACTGAGTGTCTTGGTATGCAAAGCATGGCTTTATTAGCAAGTCAGATTTTTCCTTTCCACTGTTTAAACAACTGAACTGTTGGATTACCCATCCACAACTGCTGGTGGCTTCTGTTGCAGAGAATCATTTGCAGCATGTTTTTGTGTTCGCCTGTTTTCTGCTGACATGCTTCCCATAGAATCTAGTATATCAGAAAAAGGAAAAAACATGCAGAATATTTTAAGTCAGTCCTAAATCACTTTTCAACATTTCTATTTTTTCTTTTTTTAATGTTTGAGAAGTTCACATTTGAGCATATTTACCATTGCGTCCTGAGCAGCTGTAGAAGGGTCTGCATATCCTTCCATCCTTGTTCCCTGGGGGAAAACAAAAAAATAACATTTTCTTCAGAAGTTAAATCCTAAACCACTGTAGGAATATAAAGTTATCTCTGTATGAAGTTATCTTGCATTTCTTGAGATTACATATATGTGCTTTTAGATTGGATAAGTACATTCCATGGTTGAATTTGAAAATGTAGAAGATATCCTCAGGTTGTCAAGTTACGTCTTTATTTTCTTTAATAAGAGGAACTCCGGAATGACAGTCTTGTGAGAGTGAAAAATGGGGGAAATGGATAAATCTATCCCATTCTTAGTCCCATTTTAAATAAGCTTTTAACTGACCACCACCATCCTACCACTACTTTCAGAAGTAGGGATATTATATTGCTTATTAAAGTATGTAACTCCAAGCAGAAAACAAGGGTAAGAGTAACATTTGCCATTCACTGATTACCAATATACACAATACCAGAAGAATCTTTTCTCAATTTTTTTCTCCCTGCGCAAATCATAGGAGCAAGCTCATCAAATAATGGAAGCTTTGCTTGCTCATAATCATTGTCTAAAGTTAATCAAGACTAAAAAATTGTTTGACAACTTTTATACACAAAACACGGAAGAATACTTTAAATTTTTCCATACATTTAATAGCTTTTCAGTTACACAAATCAAGCTAAATTCTTTAGTAAACACACTATGAACTGAATTGTATAGCTGTTAGAAAAAGAGAAGAGCACACAGCTACTGGAATTGCTTTTTTAACCATAGCCATCTTGTAAGGATACAAATCAGCCTTGGTTGCAGAACTCTTAACAATCTCAAGCTCATGTAATCACTGCCTTAAAATGTGTTTGAAGCAATTTAGTTTAAAATTTATATGTGAAAGGGAGAATTAAAATTATGTGTTGGCTGTCATCTTGTAGAATGACTGATTTGAAGCTCTTTCTTGTTAAAAATGTTAATTTATATTTTAATTTAATAGTAAAAATATCACACAGTGAAATTCCTAGCAATAAGATAAATTATTTGAAGTAAATTATGATGAAATGACTGCATAAAGTTACATACACAAGAAAGCACAGGAAACAAGGACAGACAAGTGAACAATAAAATAACTTAAATAATACTCTACATGAATCAAATGCCCACTTTCCCCAGTAACATTTATATAATTATGTTTTAAATTGTAGAAAATTTTAATATTTTGTTTGTCTCAGACTAGAATATTAGTCGGCCTGAATTTGTAATTCTGTTGATTTCTTTAAGAAGGACTATAAACTATAACTTCTGCTCTGCCTCAGGCTGAACTTGAAAACTGTAAATACAACACCATAGTAATTGAATAGTTCACTCTCCATACGTGGAGCACATTTACTTCCATCCGTAGTCAGATATGTGTGTCATCAGTCCCAAGATTTAATAGAAATTAAAGCAAAGGGCTTCTGAAAAAAGCATTAAAGGATGCATGGGAATGCTGCTACAGAATAATCTTCTGTAAGTTGTGTGGTAAAGGAACTAGAAAGGACATATTTTAATAAAATATCACTACGTTTAAATATAAGATTATATCCAAACATGGCTGATTTGACTAATAATCTTCAAAAGTAGACAGTATAACTGGGTAAAGTTGAAGTTTCCTGTAGCTTTTTGGTATCTTGAGAAAAATAGCAGATCTTGTTAGCTAAGAAGTTGCTGATTTTAGACATCCTTATCAATGCCTGGGGTTTAAGAAAATAAGGACTAATAACGTATAATCTCAGATTATTTTAAATTTTGTTTGTTTGATGGGTAAAATATGGTTTTAGTAAAGATGAGAAGTGAGGTTGCTTAACCTCTAGCTTTTAATTTTTAAGCAAGGAAGAATTTTCATTATTAGGAGAAAAAAAAATGAGAAAAAAATATTTCCTGTTTATAGCTTCTACTTTTGACATATCTGCTCTTTGTACCTCAGTGAAGTCTGCTGCTATTTTATAACTCAGTAGGAACTTTTCCCCCAGACATACATACATAAAAATACAGATATACCTTATGTATGCTGTTATTTCCCTGTGGTGCCTTTGCCGTTATTTGTTACTCTGGTTTACAAAAGATTTTTAAGATAATGAGCACAATGACTACAAAGAGAATGGAAGCTTATGATCTGGCAAGGATGACCACTTTGTTGTATAAGACTACAAACTGGTAAAACTGCAAAAGTTGGTGTGTCATAGTGACACTTTGCCTCTGTGCAAACGTGCTGTGATTTAGCATATGCAGTAGCACAAAAAAACACATCATTTTTAAAGCAGAGATCTCTTTAATACTTTATTTCTTAGTCAAATGTGGATGTATCTCTGTTTTCACATGATGTTTCAACTGGATTATATATTCTGGTAATGAAGAAAAGAGAGCTTTAAAAATTACAATCACATTTGTACATGCAAGTAGACTCCTTTTGAGATGAGACAGATGGAGCAGAGGATCAGCAGTTGAATAATCAGGGGACTTTATGAAATAACCTGTTAACCTTTGCCTCCATCTGATAGCCAGTCTGAGAAGATTACTCTCTCCCTCATCTGATTTCCCCCCTCTCTTGTTTGAAAGTGTAGCCCTGTTGAACTCGCTTTAACCACAGTCACCTTAAAATTTAAGACTTCTCAAATAGTATCAAAAGTCATTATGAATTTTTTAGAAATGTAAATCTTACTACTTGTTTTTACAGTACCTGAGCAAGGTTCATGAGCGTATCTCTGAAGTGCCCTGAAGTCTCAGAATCAATATCTTGTTGAAGATCAGTATTATATTCTAGGTTAAACCAAAAACATATAATCTAAATTAAAAATGCACATTTTCTGCATAGTACAAATCAAGATTATCAAACAAAGGATAAATAAATAGGATTCAAATACTTGTCCATTCTATATGGTCTTTATTCCACTATAACCTGGGCAGGTTCTCCATGGACCTGGCCATGGGGCTGGCACTTTGCCTGGCCCTGCTGGCAGCCCTCGGACACTGTCCCCACTCGCCTGTCCACCCACCCATGTTGCTTCAGCTTTTGGTATATAGTCAAGGGAGGAGATGGGGAAGGGAACCAGTCAGTATTGAGGAGTCATTTTTGTAGTTCTGTTCCTGTGCATGTGCTGATACCTCCAGAGCACACATAGTACAACTGCTACAGTGCACTTGTTAGAAAACATTACGCATTAGGTAGGCTTCTTTCATCTGGAAGATCTCCATGTTTGATCTTGAGGCTAATATGTCAATTAGGCATTTTTCTTCTGTGTCTACTCCCTGTGTGGAAAGAAGTAAATGCGAAAAGATGTTGCGTAGTAGAAACCACAGTTTTTAGACGAAAGCAATGCTGTGCTTATCTGAAGTAACAAAAGAATAGCAGTCTCTGCTGGAGCAGTGCAGAGTGCATTTTAATAGTAAAACCCTGTATTTCAAATATATTTCTACTTAATCTGAATTTCAGCATGTACATTACCAAGTGAAGAATGAAGCAAGACTAGTGTTGATGGAAACATAATGGGAATAATTTTAGAGCATTAGTAAGAACTTAGGACTTGCTGAAAGAAATCAGATGCAAAGATTGAGCATACATCCCCAGCAAGTGTTCAGGCAGTCTGAAGCAGACATGAGCACAGCTATTATGTTTGGGTTTTGTCGTCTCCTTCTTTCCTTTTTATTTATTTATTTATTTATTTAGGAATAAAAATATTTTTAGAAAAAAAATAAAGTTTGTCAATCTTGTCAATAATGTTAATAAAGGACATGATTCTGTTGTTACCAAATATATTTCACAATTCTTTTAATGCCAAGTGTAATAAAAACATATCAGTAGCTCTAAAAAATGCATTTATTTAAGTGTCTGAAGAAGTGTTGATATTTTCTTTTTTTGAATTCTAATTTCTCAAAATTATCAAGATAGATCATCTTGCTCAAAGTCATATAACCTGTGTCTTCTTTGTGACAGTGGACAGTAGCAAATATTCATGAGGAGAAAAAAAAAACCAGTGTTGAACTCTTATATACTTTCCTATCTTTCAGGAATGGACAATTCAGGAATTTCCTGAGAAGGATTATTATTTTCAATAGCCAACAGTGAACCTGTTTTCAAAGAGATTATTGAAGTCCTTTATGAACTGATTTGTGCTTTTGGCCTCCACAATGAATTTCACCTTCATTACATGATATGTGAAAATATATTTTTGTTTGGTTTGGAGCATCAATTGTGTAAGGAGCACAGTCTCAGACCCTGGGAAGAAAATGAAATATTTTCTTCAAAATGGGCAGTCAGTTCAGTTTGAGTGGAGTGATCATTGCTTTGTCACAGGGTACTTTGTAAATGTTTATGCAAAGACATATTCTGCTAAAGAAGTATTGGCCTTTTCAGAGGTGGAGTCTTAGTGTATGACACTGAGTGTGCAGATAAATTTGATTAGTAACATACACAATGGCTTGCAGGAATATGGCCTTACATTTCCATGTATAAATATTTCTTAATTTCCTGAGTTTACCATGGGTGTTAAATGAGTTATATTTGTTACGTTATTTCTGCTGGTTTTCGCATACCAATGAATACACATCATATATCCCTGTATTTCTGATGACCTAGTATACTCTGTGATAGTATCCTACTCCAGTGTATTAACTTCCAGCAGTTTATCAACCAATTAAATGTCAAAAAATAATTTAACGTATGTTCAGTACTCTAATTAGTGACTGCAACTCTAAGCAATTCTGAATTTGCCAACTACCTTCAAGGCATGCCAGAGCTCATGGGCATCGTAGGAGGCAGGTGGATACATCAAGCCAACCATAACTTCTTTGAAGTGATGAGAGAGGTTCTCTCTTAGGTCTGTTATCAGATCCTTGAAAAGAAAAAGAAAATGCATAGACAGGATTATTTCAATAGTCGCACTTTATTAAGACAGAATAAAAAATTATTAGTGGTTTTCTCTGTAAATGAATAAAGATGGACTTTCAAAGATGAATTCTGGCTAAGATTAAGAAAAGAAATGTTCTTTTCTGCTTGTTCTACTAGTATGGGTAAGATAAGAATAGATGCATAAGACAGTAGACCACAATGGTTTTTGGTTTCTAGTTCATTAGAATACAGAAGAAAATGCAGGAGTGTAAGTGCAACTATTACATAAAGTTTTAAAAAACTGAGTATCATGGCAGAGCATCTGCAGCTTTCCTTGGCGTATTCCCTGTGCAAATCTATGGGAGGTAAGCACCTCTGGAAATCGAATCACATAGAATCCAGGTGATTTCTTTTGCTTTTTTCAGTGTTACCCACCATGTGAATAATTTAAAAAATCATCTGTATTGCTCCTAGTACATGAAAATACCTGCTTTGGCTTGCTAGAAGGTTATGTGCTTTTGAATATTTTATAGTCAAACTAAATTCACTACTTTTGACACATGCTGGATTAATAATAAGGAACCTCTCTCTTCCCCCTCATGTGTCTCAGTTTGTGCTTGCCAGGTAGCTGAGTAATGGATCAGAGTTTCCTTTTCACTCTCCCCATCAGCATCTGTGAAAACACTGCAAATGCCCAAAGCTTGTTAGCTTACTATTGGGGTTTCTGTTAAAGGATACTTGCACAGTCTTGGGTTTTTTTTTTTTTTTTAAATATTTTGTTGCAGCAATAGTCAGCTGTCAGGTATGTTCTGATCTAAGTCTGAATTGAAATGGTTCCCATTATATAAACTATTATGTTTTCAGAGCTGCATATTTTTCAGGCCTGTGCTTTGGTTTTGATACATTTCTGAATATAATTTAATTAATAGCTAGAGTAGCAATGAAGGACGACAAATACACATTAAAAATTAAATTTATGCTGAAGAAACATACACGGTCTTCAGTGAATGCACATTAGGTGCATTTGTCAACCCCTGAATCACACCTGGAGTAGAAATTAATTCATTAAGACATTTCACTTCTGACAACATGCCTGTGGGAAAATGGATTAATAATACAAATGGATGCTATTTAAAAATTACTCCTGCAATCAGAAGTAAGGGAAGTGAAGTATTAAAAAATAAGAAAAGACAACTGTAAGTTGTCATTATTTTAATTTCCTAATCATCTTTGCTGTACAAAATCCTTGAAGGCTAATTGTAAGAAGGAATCTTAAAGCTTCTCTGTATGTTGGAATCATGCAGCTGGTTCAGGTCTTTCTTTCCTCTTATATTTCTCTCCTTCTGAGATGCTGGCTAATGAGTGGGCGTAGTGGCTACCATATTGAGCAGACTGAAGTGAAATTAGAAGGGAAAAGGATTGGACCAACAGTTTTACCCCAAACTGAACTGAGAAGGATAAAACTACTGTTGCCTCACTGCATGCCTTCTGTGCCCTGCAGTGTTTACCACTCATAAACTGGGACTGCCGAATGGCACCTTTGCGCAAGGCAATGTAACCATTAGAACAGATCACAGCCAGGGAGGTGCTATCACTGGTGTGCTAAATTGCTGGCAGTTCAAGGTAAGACACAATGTATCCTGTCCAGCACTTCCTGCCCAAGACGGCAAACTTTTGAGGTATCAGTCAAATGAAGTGCATGGAGCACTAACCGCATAAGCCATCCCAGTAGGTCTGCTGTCCCAAGTGAGGCAATAAAAATCAGCATTTCTATTTAATCTCTGAACTACATTAGAGCTGATTTGTACTTACCCGTTTCCACGTGGCAAAGGGTAGAACTGAACAGGGGCGTTTCTGAAAACTGCCAAGAATATCTTGATGTATCTTGTGCTATACCCAGTGCTTAATAAATTAATTTAAATTAATATTGTGGGTGTATTATGGTATGTTCCATGAGTTCCAGAATCTTCTGTAGCCCATTGCTGGAATTTGAAAACAATTTGCTTGCCTTTCCCTTCTATCATTATTTGTAGATTTAGAGACTGAAATTCTTAAAAAGGAATTTTCTTTGGCTTTTTTTCTTTTCTTCTAGATCTTTAGGTCACTGGTTTAACAGGATTTCATGTTGACTCAATATGGCTGACAGAGATAAGAGTTTAAAGGTGGTGTGTTTTCATAGGGATTTATTTATTTGTTTATATTTTTATTTTTTATTTGAAAAGAAAAACCAGCTAGATTCAGTGGTGAGTCAGTAATTGTTCTCTGTGAATATGAAATATGGTAAATCATAACTCCATTCCTGAAGGACATTTGCCAATTCTTTATTGCAATATCATGTGTTATCTCTAGGTCATCTTCATATATCAGAAGGCAGAAATTAAAGATAAAAGCATGATATGGAGCTTTTAAAGGTTTTCCTTTGTTAAAATGATATATCCAGTTGAAACACTATAGAGAAAAGGTCAAAAGAAACCTATGGATGGAGTAGAGAAGGGGTACTGTCCACTGATGGAGGAGATAACACTTGGAAAGAATGGGCTTGGGTTCTTTACTGTCACAGGCATCGTTGGGGAGCTTGACATGCTTTAGTTTTCTACAGGTAAAATTAAAACTCTGTGAGGAATATTACATGGATAAATGCTGAACTTGTAGGATTTGCATATTTAGTGGTAATCTAATAAATACCTCATAGTAGAAAAACAGTTTTAATCATTTAGGTGCACTGACTTCAGTCACTGTCACAGTCTTTGGAAGGTGTGTAGCTGTGATTCAATTATTATACTTTTATGGTCTATTTAAAACATATTCATTCAAGGTTACATCTAAAATGTCTCAAATATTGTGCGTTTGATTTTTTCTAACAATCCAAATAAAGTCATTGATCTCCTAGAGATGAGTAGCAACACAAAATCAACTCACTACACTGATTAAACCCAGCTCTTTTTCTCCCAATTCTAGGAGAGTAAGTGGGTGTTTCAGCATATTTAGGGATCAGTGGTTTTGAGGTATTTTGGTATACAGTTGGCACAAAGGTTGTCTCTGAAAAACTTGTTGGCTACCTAAAAAAAATTACACTGTTCTACTGGTTAACAAACTGGTGGTGTAACAGTGCCACATCATACGGAGTTTTTGAATGAACCATTTCTAGTTAACTCCAATTAAGGCTGATAGCTGTGTGGTAGCATCTGTGCAAGCTCATTGTTCTCATTCACGCTGATCGATTCAATGGCAAGCAGACACTGACCTTCAAGGAATTTTCCAGTTAGCTGTTAGTTTTACAGGCTTCAGGAAAAGAAGAAAACTGGATTTTGTTGTGTTTGCCTCGCTTCTCTTAGGGAAAGAGCATGTCTAGTCAATTTAATCCAACAGTATCTATTTTTATACAGTACTTTTCATCAGTAGATTTCACATGAATTTTGCAAAAGGTGTTGCTATTTTTTTGCCCTTATATAGCGAGTGTAATGCAGGCATGGCAACTTCCATGAAGTTATTTGGTTATCAATAGTAGATCTGGAAATAGTATGAGGATGTCTATCTCTGTGTATGTTTAAGAATTCATATAACAAAAATTACATTTTTATATACAGTAAAGATAGATAAAATACATTTGAAAAAAAGGCTAACTTTTTATGTCTTAAAATTTTTTAAACACCTTTCAAAGATTCATGAATTTAACATGAAGCAGCTGAGTACTGTGCTTAGTGTATGGATGGAATTACATGGAATGAGGCCTGAGAATGTCAGTGCTTGAGATAAGAACATTAATCAGTATGTGAGTAAGATAAAAAAGCCTGTAACTGTTGGTATGGTGGTTTTCTTTGGTTAAAATACTATTTTATTTTCTGACTTTGCGTGGCAGATGTGCTTCTACTGCCCTGTAAATGTCATTCGGATACTACTTAGAGGTACCAGTAGTCAATGAGCAAAGTGGTGTGCCAACCTGTTGGTGCCTGCCCGCTGTCTGACAGGCCTTTGGTTTTGGTGACTGACCTGGGAGAAGAGCTGACCAGCTGCACTGGAGGCAGGAAAGAAAGAAGTAAATGAAAGCACAAAGTGGCTGTGTCGTACCCTGCCGTACATGTCCCTGTATGCCTCAGCAATCATAAGCCGCTGGGAGTTGCATCGCTGAGTTAGGATATCAATCAACACATCTTTTTCACAACCTGTAAAGGAAACATGACACAGACTCTAAATTAACAATGTGTTGTTATTTACTTACATTTGTAATTGTTCGTGTTTTATTCTAGAAGATTATACTAATTTCTCAAAACAATAGGTCAACAGACTAACATCCCACTGGTATTTACCAGCATTAGTTATATGTATGCTGCTTATGTATCTTGTGCTTGCTGGTGTAATACCATAAAAAGGTGACCGTTATTACCAGATGCATCATCACCTCTCTCAAGCTCAATGGATTTGAAAGCATCCATAAAACAGATAGAGGCTTTCATTTATTCAGAACTAGACACAATAGCAGGATTTGTGGCTAAGCCTTGGAAGTCATACTTGTATGCCCTGTTGATATTGATTAAATAGTCATTTCAGGATTAGGGATCTCTTTTATGGGGATGTGATTAGACCATTCGTTGAAAAAGTCAGCTATATTTTCAGAGGAACTGTATAAAATAAGTTATAAAGTTTTAAAAAAAATTGGTATTTTACCCCATTTCCAAAGACATTTTATTGAAGGCTACCTGTGATCGTTTACTTGATGGCTAGAGCATACTGCTAAACTTCTGTAATGAGTCAGTATTTATTGCTTGTGAAAAAGATGACTAGCATATTCAGAAAATTATTTTAGAATTTTAAAACTCTTTTTGCATCCCAAAGGTTGACTTTTGGTAATTTCAGATGGCTGAGCATGTTAGTGACATTCCAGCATAAATATATCCCCAAGTGTAAATCAATTGACTTTATAATGATTAGATGAATTAGTCTGGGAAGCATGGGGTTCAGCTAGCATCTGAATAGAGTAGGGTAATGTCTCAAGTTTCTAGTAGTTGCTATATGGGCATATATACATATATTACAGACACACATTCTGTACCTATTGCACCTTTGTAAGGCAGATATTGTCATATAATCTATAACTGTCAGGTTCCATTCTGATGCAATTGCAATTGGACATTGAATACTTTAAGTTGGCAGAAGAACGGTTGTATGTTTGCTCTTTACACAGTACATTTAGTTCCCTTTCTGCTGGATCATCTAGCCACAATTACACCAGGTTTTTAGCAAGACTCCGATTTAACATTGGGCTGATTTATTTCCATCAAACTCACAAAATAGAAGTATTACTGAAACTGTGCATAAGGATTTGTTTTACTTTTCAGAAAATAATTATCAGCAGGAATCTGTAAAGCTTACGTAGTCACTAAAGTAAAAAGTAAGAAGGATTCGGATCCAGGAAATATTTAGAAATATAAGTAACCCTATTCATTTCTGTATTCCCACTGGTATCAGTGGGACAACATATATGACTGAACCTCATAAGAATGAATGTTGTGTGCAAGATTCGGGGTCAGGGTGTCAGTGCTTGTAAAGGATAGGGTGACTTTAACTCCTCTGAAGCTGAACTGTTTATTTTGCTAATTGTCCTTGAAATTAGAACTTTGTTCCGTGTACTCTGATAGGTAGATTAAAAGTAAGGTTAATGTGCTTGTATTTACAGTATTAAATGAAGAATATCATTTCTACCTTTTCATGTTAGCAACATTGCATTAAAAGTACTGTTTGAAGTTTAGCAAAATGTTTGAAACTTTTCATCCATAGCCAACTTAGTCATAAAGATACTTCAGATACCCCTTGATCATTAATGCTCATTGTGATTCATTTGACATTAAGTCTGAGTCCTCACATTTGCATTAAAGAAACTGAAAAAAGAATGCAAGATTTGGTGCTGTACAACTTTCAGAAAAGCCCAAGGTATATAAAAGTTATGATACAGAAAACAGTTTTAATGTGAGGAAAATGTTTCAGATAGTAAAAAAACAGATCAATATTCTGACTCTTAGCAATAGCAACAGCGTTCTACAGGAGAACAAAAATCTGAACAGAGAAAAATGCTTTGGTGAACAGTTTTTTTGTACGTACATTGAAAGCAAAAATTGCTCCTGAGTCAAAAATAATAACTTCTTTAAACTTTCTACTCCACTTATTTTTATTTCTTGATGACAGATTAATAGAGTTAGCACACCTCGGTAGCAGTTAATTGTTGAAGTTACAACTAAAACCCTTTCATTTCTCAGCCTTCACTGTAGTGACATAACATAGATTCTGTTTTCTTTTTCTTGTTTTCTCAAGGAAGAGTTCATGACTCTAAGTATTAGTGTAGATTTTAGATTAATCTTGATCATCTCTTAGTTCCTGTAAATGGAAATACGAGATTTGTTTGGACATCATCAGTGTGTCTTATTAAGATTCCTTGAAGAATCCACAGATAGGTAGTGACACTTTTAATTTATTTAATGTGTTTTTATTTTGCCTCATGCTTGTTGTTTTATGAGAGCTTTCTGGGAAAAAAAAAAAGGAAATAGATAAAATTACTTACTAATTCCCTGTAGGGCTCCTCCTAGCAACTGGGCATCCATAATAGGGTTAAAATTCGGAGCGGGAAAAATTGTTCCTTGTGTCTGCTGAAGGAGAAAGGAGACTTTATTGAGGTTTTTCACATTTATAGCACTGCCTATATATTTTGAAAACTAACAGTCATAACTTTATCTTTGCCACATGAGGGTAACAAATTGTCTGTGGCTAACTGAGGAAAAGAGTGCATGGTCAGAAATTCTGAGTGCCTCAAGATTTGAACCAAACTTGCAAATTTTTTTAGCTAATAATCAGTAGCTATAGCTGGACAAGCTATGATTAAGCAATTGCATTGTGAATCTTACATGCCTGGCTAATTTTTTGTTTTAAGGAAAAACAACTGAGAAGATCTCAGAAGAAGATACTGAGTTACTGAGCAGTAACTTGAGAACGGGTAATTCCTTCGAGGGAATTCATGACCGTCCAAATCATTGACCACCTACTGAAAATGAACCACAGACTCAAATGGAGGTAAGAACTGCATATGCAGACTAATTAGCATGAGAAGCAAGAGGTATAGCTAGCAAATAGTGGTTTGATTAGTAATTAATGAAAAAGTTATGTAATTTGTAACCAGTGAATGCTGGTGCCCTTGTTTGTGAAAATGTATAAAAAAAGTAAAATTTTGATGATCAGGCTGGTGGTCTTTTGTGAGTTACCACCCAGCTCCCTGCTTTGCACAAACTAGAGCAAAAAAAATAGAAAAGCCTCACCTTGGTGTGTGAATTGGCGCTTGCACACCAGGTTATGAGCCCGCCTTCAGGACAACAGCACTATTGTCCTGTGGTGACAAGATGCTATAAGGCAGGTGAGAAGGAAAAAACTTGCTTCTAAAGCAACACTGACATTGAACAGGTTTGCTTTTCTGAACAAATGACCATTCTAATGCCCTTTGGTATAGTTTTATGGGGAGAGGGAAAGGTGATGTAGTTTTAAGTTGCTGAGCAAGACTGAATGCTTGCAATAATCTCCTGTACTGAGACATAAACCTGAAGGTTGTGACAGGCATTTTGTTTTACAAAGATTTGCTACAATCTGGCCATAGTTTAGAAGAATCTGTGGTTACAACATTCTTTGGCTTGAAATACCTCAAGAAATCAAGGAAATAAGTCGAAACAACACTCATATTGGGAAAGCTAGGGTTCTGCTTTCGGAACCCAGGGCCCAGGGTGAAAAATCATATTTCCCCCCAAAACCAGACAGGATTGCCCTGCCTAAATGTGCCTAGTAAATGCATACCTAGCAGCAGTGTTCATGACTGCACAAACTGAGGGAGCAGAGCAGTAGAGGCATTTGGTAACTGGAAATTGCAACAGATTGAATTTTTATCAGGGAGCAGGCAACTACATGTGAATAGATTGTTTCTTTCCTTATTTTTTGGTTAGAGAATTTCTGCTTCCCAGTTTTGAAGCAGGGTATTTTTAGGATTGGTTGAACACTTGAGTGTAGTTACACGTACTGCTATTTCACTTAGTTCATTTCCACTGAAGTCAGCTGTGACTGACCCCTTTAACAAAGAAGACTAGTGGAGCTGAGCAGGGGCACTGTGCCCATAGAGCTCAGGGAAAAATGCAGGACATGACTGACCACAGCTATGGAAAAGAAAGCTGATTTTATCTCAACACAAAGCAGAGCTATCAACATTTGAGAGGATGAACTGATGGTTTAAATGTACCTGTATAAGCCCAACACAGAGTATAAATACTAAACAGGTAGCAAAATAATTTGGAAGAGAGCAAAAGGCTTGAGCTGACTTCAACCCATGTAATCCTTTCCTGTGATGTCCAGCATTGCAGCAGTGAGTGTATGAGAGCAATAATGTGGATCTCATCAGTATTACCTTTGTAATTTGTGTTATGTTTTCAGTACATTTTGTATTAATCTGCTAGAAAAGCCTATTTAAAATCACTTAACTTGATATTATAAATTATAGCCTCTATGAGTGGAAAATCTGTAAGAACCTAGAGCAACCTCTGACATCAGGATGGCAAATTTTGAGTCTATGGCTGTTTCTGTTATACAACATCTTTTTCTCCTTTAAGCTCTGGAAAGCTTAGGGAAATTAACAGTATGATCTTGTGACTTCCACATGGCTTAGGATGATCACTGCCAGAATGGGCAGGAATTACACTTCATGGCAAAGCTTAATCTACAGCAGTGAAAATTGCACTGTGGTTGTCTTGGTGATGTCAGAAGTGTTTAGGATGTTCTCACTGAATATAATTTCTCTAAATACAATGTTCTCCAACCCACCCACACAAATGAGAAAAATTATGATTCAGGAGTGACAGGAATCTTTTTGTAAGTTGAGAAGACCAGGGACATTTTTGGATCACTTAACATTATTAATACTAGAACTTTATCCACATCTCATGGACAGTATTAGTGGAGGTCTTTTTATTGATTTCAGGGAGCTTTTGGGTCATGCCCTTAATAAGTAAAACTATTTTACATCTTGCTGAGAAAACTAAGGAGAGCTTGTTAATGGACAGCAGGGGCTCTCCAAGATGATCAAAAGTGATCTTTGCCTTGTGAAGAGAAGCTGAGGGAATCTGACTTAGCCTGGAGAAGAGTCAGCTTTGGGGGGACCCAACAACTGCTCTGTAGTGTCTATGGGAAGACCGTCAAGAACACAAAGCCATCCGCCTTGCTGAGGTGCATGAAGAATGAAAGGCAACAGTCATAAAACAAACCAAAGAATGTTCTGGCTGGATATGAAGAAGACATTTTTTACTGTGTGGATGACAAAGTAGTAGAAGAAGTTGCCTGAAGAGGTTGTGGAACCTCCATCCTGAGAGGTTATAAAAACTGACTTAAGCAAATCTCTGATCTACTCAGTCTGAATTTAATGTGGCCCCTGTTTTGACAAGGAGGCTGGGCTCGATGATCTGATAACCGTCTTTCAATCTAATAATTCTATAATTTTTCCAAAGCAAAAAAATTAACAGGAATTTCTCCAATAACATTTTAAAAATACGTAAACATTATCAAACACCCATTTGTCTTGGTGATAAGGGATTGAGTGATAAAGGTACTTGCATTATTCTCTTTGTGTAAATCCCATAGGGTATATACTAATTTCAGACATACATTTTGAAGAATTCAAAACTTTTTTCCAGGATCAGGCACAAAACCTGAAATTTATGTTGGTGAAATTTATATCTGATGGTCACTTTGTCCAGTGTACAAACTGTCATTATTTGAGTTATCATGCTGGAAAAAATTGTCAGTATAAAACCACTATGAACTTCACGTGCAATTTATTTATACATTTTCATCTCCCCAAAATGGAAATTAGCAAAGGTATAATGAGCAAGGAGCCTAAGAGATTTGACTATTAGAAGTGATAGACTTTGATACTTGCATAGAAAATAAAGTTGTTGTTTATGGATATTTAAATATTTGAATAATTATGCTATTTACATGTGGCACTTGTATTAGATGGGGCACTTAGGGACAGAGTTTAGTGGTGGACTTGGCACTCGTATGTTAATGGTTGGGGTCCATGATCTTGGAGGTCTTTTCCAACCTAAATGATTCTATGATATTAAGTGAGCCTAACTATAATGTCTGTATGGAAGCTACAGCAAGCCAGTTTATCTTTGCCAGTCATAAATCAATCACATTAAAAATATTCCTTCCCTAAATGAGTTTTTTTAATAATAATCTAGGACAGATCCCATAGTAAAAAAGGTGTTCTCTGTTTCATCAGTATCTGAATGTATCTACACCTTTCCAAAGGATACTGGCATACAGTGAAGCTGCTGAATTGAACTTCTAAGCATCTGGAAGGAGATCAGAGTCAGTGCAGACAGCTCATTATTAATCTCATAGCAAATGTAGTAATTCATTAAAAAAAAAGAGTGGAGGGGGATATCTAAATATTGCCTTAAAGAAATATGGATCTAAAAAGCATGAGAAGCAAAGAAGAAATATGGTCCAGGTCCTTAACTGGTGTAAATGTACAGAACTTGGTCAAAGTCAGTAAAGTTTTGTTTTAGACAAGGTGATGGTTAAACAAATAGTCTTGTAACTCCTCTCATACTCAGATATCCTTCAAATATCCTCATTACTAATATACTACATGTATGGTACATACCTTCATGGTGAACCTTGAGAAAACTCATGAATTTTTTGTGGCTCTTCCCAGGTTTGCATATGTTTAGATATATTTATTAGTACAGTGGATGGGATACAGAAATCTAAACTTTTCCTTCAAGTTGTCTGCACTCACAAATATCCATCAACACAACTGCATAAGCAGGTGTTTTACTTCCCAAACAACATCAGATTCAGTTCCTCAAGCTGGGTGCAAGATTGTGGATTTTGTGGATATTAGTATGGTGTATTGTTTTGAAATACAAAACCATGTATGTTCAACGTGTTGTGATACAAGTGTCTCCATGAACACTGCAGCTAACAACAACTGGTTTCTTCAGAAGAGATTGTATTCCTCTGCCAAATATGTTACAAATTCACTGTAAACTTCAAAGTTACTGGTAAGAAACAAATGGATGGACAAATACACAGAAATACAGCCAGATTTTCTGAAGAAACCATGGGGTGATGTCTGGTATAGTCATTGGAAGAATGTGAGGGGTTGCACATTTTAAAAGACTTTTAATTTTGGTATCTGGATTCTGGTATCCCTCATGACACATGCACCATTTTGGTGGAGCACCCATTGTGAGCACAGTATTCAGCATGGCAGGGCTTTCTGCATTGGAAAGAGAACAACTTCAAAGGGCATCTGAAGAAAGTTATTTCTGAGGGCAATTTGGCCTTTTTATGGGTTCATTTAGACAAAATTGTCTGTGAGCATGGAGAAATTGTTTTCGTACTGGCTTTCTCCTGCAGCATCCTAATGAAGAGGATATCTATTTTTTAGAAGGAAGAATAACAATATTTTGCTTTTTTCTCACAGTGTCCAAGCACCTAAAGGTAAGGCAAACAAATCTCCATAGGTGATTCAGTTATTTCTGACTTTAAGGATTTTAATTCTCTTTCTGATGTCTTCCTCATCAGCTCATCTACAAAAACACAGATCTGTTTCCACGGAGGCAGCCCAGGTGAGAACTTTCTACTCTCTGTTAGCACATGTTCATATAACTTGCCTGTAAGGAACTGATTTCACAATCAACTGTGCAGAGAGAACACAGACAGGTCTTTGTGGTGTTGGTAGAATGAATCAAAACAACAAATTAAGTTGGAAAGAGACTGAAAAATTTATAAGAATTGTAAAAAATGATACTTGCAGTTTGCCTTCCTTCCATGCAAGAGCAAGCAAGTTACAGCTTTTCCTGACCAAAGCCATAAGCATTCAACAAAAGTATCAGTAAAAGCTGAGGCTGCTTTTATCAAATTATGTTGTGTAAAGTTCAGGCAATTCAGTCTTGTGATGGAAAAAGCAATCTGAAGTATGAACAGCCTTCTAATAATATTTGTTCAGTAAGTCATTCTGCTGATAACAAACAATCAAACTCCTTAGTCTGAATGTTTCCCATAGGGAATGTCTGCTAAAATAAAATGCTTGCTTTATTACATAGCTACATGCTATGAGCCAGCTATACTTTGGCAAAGATATCCTTTGTGTGCAACTTTATTAAATAAAAATTTCATGAGTATTTTGATTTGCTTTGTGTTTATTGTATGTGTTACGTTTAATTTGAAAAATAAATGTTGCAGTAGTGGAAGGGATACTTCTAAATATAGAAAATTCTTTCTCCAAAACCTCCCATCTCCCCCTGAATGTGTATTTCAGAGAGCTCACAGATTTCAGCTTGTCTAATTTCTTTAGTTTTACTTGTGGTACTGTGGGGAGCCATTTTCTCTGTGTAATCTCTGATAATGGTGATACCCTGCATTGCTGAATCTGGCAAGGCTGCTGCTGTTAACAGTTTGTACATCTCATTCTTGATCTTGGGGGACTCCATCCTATCCAGTTATTCATAGATAAAATATGTAATTACTAACATGGGTAGCGTAAAATATAACAGAGGTCATCTTAAAGAACCAAGTAAATTTTGAAAGTAGTGCTTCCAATTATTTTTTCATGTTTCTTATGCTTCTGAATTAATGGTATATCAATGTTTTGGGATTCCTTAAAAATATTTTAAAGTCTAAAGTGTGCTTTTAAGACTTCTTCTCAATTTAACGTTGTGTTTCAGAAGAGTAGACAAGAAATTAATGTGACAGCCTCACCACTCAGTCCTGTGTAAGCCCTATTTTCTTGTTTGAGATTTGTTAGAGTGATTTTTCTGCTATTTTGTTGCTGAATCTCTTGAGAAAACTGCCACTGCTCCAAGACCGACTTTATCTTGAAGAACCAGCAGGCACCCAGGGGAGAATGTTTACATGGGCTCTGCATTACATGTCCCCATTCTGTCTGGGTGCCTCAGCAGGGTAATCTCCACTGATTAGAATCCAGTAATCTAGTTTATAAAATAACCCTAATTACTCTCCCTTTGTATTCCACAACATATAGAAATGGGAATAAAGAATAAAAATTTACTTAACATGAGAATCCATTAGAGAAAGCCTGTAATCAGATTTTCCTGCCTTTCCTGAGACTGATATGCACCCCATTGTCTACAGTTGCTTCTCTGCTTCCTTACTTCTGTGATTATGGAAAAAACAAACAAAGTGTGCCTTTGTATGTTTTGAAGAAGAAGGAGTAAAGAGATGGTATTAACATTGTCTATTTTGGACTATTTTGGTGCAGTTCAGAGGATCAGAATTAGGAACTTAAGTGTTCCCTCTGCTCAAGTAGTCCTAAAGGCTTACAACAAATTAAGCCTACATAGCTGTTGTAAACATCTGCCACAGTTAAGAATTACCACCTAATCTATTAGAATTTCTTTATAATACTATCAAAATATTGCATTATTATTACAAATATCATAATTGCCAATTGCAATGACTTAAAAGCAAAAGAATTTCTTCTGTAAGTGATTTTATAATGTACTATTGTTAATATCAGACAACATACTATATGCAAATGCAGTGTCAATTATTTAAATACAATTGGTCTCAATAAATCAGTAGGAGAAAAGAAACTGAATTTCTTGACATCTCCAGCAGAAACTAATCTACTATCTTTGTCAGGTAGATTTAGTCTTGCTGTCTTCATTTAATTATTAGGAATAGCTTACAGAATCACTGTAAATTAAAGAGGGAAAAAAAAAAGAAACAAAGAAGAAAATCCCTTTTAAGTTCTTAGCTGGTCTAGTAAAGGATGCGAGATCCTAAATTGCAGAAAACCAAACACATTAGTAATCCCCATTCAATAACTGTTACTTTAGAAAAGCAAATATATGCAGTATAATTTTATCAGAAGAAATGCTTTACTGACGGGATTGGAGTAATTAGTCAATTATACTTTCAATTAAAATAAGTAAGGAAAAAATGTTTCTCCTTTAGAAAATTCTATATTGATTTGTAAGTTTGTTGGGAATGTACATGCAAAAAGCATTTGAGAGGAATGAATAATTATTATTGTTAATAATAATTAAAAGAAAGCCCTTAGTGAACATAATTATCTGTATGCCAGGTACAGATAGCAATTTCATGTTTTGTTGTCATGAAATAATAACTCCAGTAGCTTCCAGAATGGAGATTTAAAATTGCACTATGAACTTTTCTTAAAGAGTGCTAATGAAACCATTTAATATATTGCTACAATTTTTGATGGGAACAATAACTAATAATGTGTTATGGCGCTTGTAGAGGTAGCATTTCTTTGCTTTAAAATATTTTTCACATTGTGAGTTTATAAATGTTAAATCTATTCAGTTACTTTAGGCAGTTACAGATGGTCTTGTGAAATTATAACCCCCTCAAAATAGTACCAGGAATAGGTATCTTCTGAGAAATTCACATATTTATTTTTAATATGATTAGGTGATAGTATGTAATTTAGTTTCTTGTGTAGTAGCTAAGTGCAAGCATAGAAAACCCACAAACAGAGCCTCACAAGGAGGCTTGAATTTTTTTTTCTTAAAAGGTCTAAAATTACGAGACAGGAACTGATAATTTTTTATATTTTAATCTTCATTTCAAACACTTGATATATACTGTAAGTAACACCAGGATTGTACCCAAATCACAAATAAATTAACTTCACCTGAGATTAATTTCTACCAATGGAGGGAAATGGATCCCAACATATGTGATGAGAACCCAAGAGGAATGAAAAGTTTGGAAAGATTTCAGAGAACAGATCATTCTACTCACATAAGCTCCACAATACATTTTGGTTTGAGGCTTCAAGTTCCGTTGAGATGAAAATGGTAGCTTTCCCAAACTAAAAGTAATAGTTCAGCAAACTAATGTTATAGTTAAGTCTTATTCTGTTTTGGAGATTTGTGAGAAACCATCCAATCAAAGTGATACGAATCAGAACACCTATGGGTACCGTATGTCCTTGGGTTTTATAGATTCATTGTGTACTTAGTCATTAATCATGTATTGAATAAGTGTGATTATAATGTAAGTAAACAGAGTCATTAGTACGACACCCTCTGTTCTGCTGTGTTGATTTTAAGAATCAGAATTCAGCTAGTCACAGAGTGAAATGCTCACCTACAGAAAGTGCTTGTGTTAATGATTTACTTTTCAGATTGGGTCTAATCTAGTTCCTTTTTCTCCTTGTGCTGAAATTGCCTAGCTCATCACTTGTTCCAAAACTCTTTGTAGCTGGCATGCGTAGGAAGATGCTTTATAGCCCCTGTATGTTACCCAGAGTAATCAGGTAGGCCTCAGTAGAACTGTGCAGAGTAAAGGCTTTTCAAGCAAGTTCCAATTCAAAAAATCCTGTGAAAAGCTCATAAAAAATCCTGTAATATTGCTGTATTTGAGGACTTATATAGAATCTGTACTAGCCAACTGACAGCAAACGCATGTTTTTTGTGTCTAATAACATGTACTTTTCTGCTCATGATAACTATTATTGTAATAAACCATTGATAAAATACTAAGTTTTCTCTCTCTCACACACACACAGGAATATAAAATAGAGGACTATAAAAATAGGGGTGCAAATCAGTCTGTATATCGTCTAGCACAACTTGAATGGAAGGCATAGGCTACCATTATCCTGATTGGGTACCAGCATAGAGAGGTAGTTTTTCCAACAGTTTGACAGCAGTAGCAGCAGCAAATCCGAATTAAATGACTCCAAGTTTCCTTTGTTTTCTTAATGTATCCATGAGGCTTTGTAGCACTTACTAAAACTTCTTTTTTTTTTTTTCTTACAACTTAGGAAGGCTTTGAGAAGAATAAAAAAAATACTTTGTAGCCTTAATATCGTAGCAGCTCTTCTAATCATGTAAACCTGTCTATTGGTTTGCATGAAATCTGCAGTACTGATTTGAGTATAAGCTTTTGCATGTCAGCCTGTGTTATATGTATAGTAAGCACTTGCATCTTTAGCAATAGTTGGGAGAGTTTCACAAAGAAACATGCACGTGTGAAACATGGACTTCACAGTGGCACATCTTTTTCTTCATTAGGGCTGTGGTAAGCATTTTACCTTATTGTAATTGTACTAAGTACTTATTTTAATCTCTATATTTCAAGTGCTCTTTGAGGATGGGTGGGGAATTTAATCCCACTGTACAACTAAGTAAAATGATCTGTAAAGAATTTGGTCTGGCTGGTTAGAGAATGGCACAAGTGAGGGGCAGAAGGTGGTACCTGGAGTAGGATTCAGTCTCCTGACAATACATATTTTAAAGCAGTGATAAGAATATGAAAATATTTAAGCCTCTGTTTTACAGACTCTAATGTTACATGTATTTTTTTTGCCTTGATTAAATTGTGATACAGTTAATCTTCAGTACAACAGAAAATTGATTAAGTTTACAGGATTACATTAATGTTTTGTTCTGCTTGTGTCAAAATCTTCAGTGGTCAGGAACCATAGGATGTAAATAAATAGTCGAATTTTTTTGTTCTGTGAAATACCTGGCACATAATATGAGTAAAGCACTTAACTGATTACTGAACTAGATTCTGTTTAATGAAACTTTCTGAGAAAAGCTATGAGAGCCTAGAGAAAATGGAAAAGAAAGGTTTCAACCTCCTTTTCCCTTTGAATGTCCTTTGGCTGTCCTCTCCTGCCATCTCCCCTCCAAGACAAGAGGCAGGGCTTACCAACAAGGAAATGAATAACGTTTGTCCACGTAATGCTCAGAAAATGTATCCAGTGTTTGTGTACCAGAGTGAACATGTTGAACCTCACCTTCACATTTTCTTCAGGACTCAGTAGGTCAGAAGTGTAAGTCATTTCTAGGGGAGTTGCTTATCCTGTATTTTGGGGAAAAAACGAAGAAGTTGCGTTGCAAGGGTTTTTGGCAATATCACTTTTGAAGAAAAAAGTGCAGAAGAGAGCAGCAATAATTACTTACGCATAAAGATAAGAAACACATAGTTTGTTTAAAGTAAAGAACAGGGAAGGAGCCTTAACAAGTCAAGAAAGAAAAAGACATTGCAAGGGAAAGGGAAAAAATAATTTGTCTTCCTGTTCACAGTGAACTTGACAGATTGATTTTTTTTTTCCTGTTTCATCTCTATTTAATCTTTGCAATTCTTACACAGTTATAGGGTGAGATTTTCATTACTCTGTTATAGGGCATTTAGTTACTAGTCTGGGCACCTGTTGCTTTCCTTCCTCTTTTTCTTGTTAAAAAGTTTCTTGTTTCTATTCTTTCCTAATTTTCTTGTCTCTCAATTTGTTACCTGTTCTTTTTTGGACAATCTTCATTCTTTTCTGTTGAAGCAAGGAGGGGCTAGTTCCTCTTCTTCAAGTTCTCACAAACAATGGAATTTCTCACCTGGGCTAAAGTTTCTTTCTTGAACTTCCCCTGTCCTGCTCATTGATGTGCTTAGGCTTAGACATTGCAACTGATCATTTCCATGATATTCTATTGGAAACCTTGAGTAAAAATAATGAAACATAATTAATTTTTATTAGAGATCCATCTTTATATAATTAAAATTAGAACTATAAATTATTATTAAATAATTCTATTTATTTCCCCTGAAAATTAGCTTCTAGTATATCAGTTACATATAAATTAAAAACTAAATTCACATTATTGGTATAATAATTTTTAGGTATTGCTCTGGAGTCTCTTCAGATAATTGAAATGTTTGTCTAATATTACTGCAGCAGCAAGCAGTAATGTCTTAAAGGCATGGCACTTAGTACTCCGTGCTTCTGAACTTGCAGTTTATGTGGTGGAAAGAAAATCTGAATATAACTGGGGCTGGTGGAATTTCTAGCTCTCACCAGAGTACAGAATGCATGAGCACACTACAGAGGTCAAGAAAAAGGGGTGAAAAGGTAACCTCTAGCACTAGTGTAATAATTACAACCTTGGGCACTTGAAAAATGTGCCAATGAGAATTTCATTGACTGCAGGAACTTGTGTAGAATGTGTGTGGAGCATGTGTAGAATATTACTCACCATGATTAAGTGAAGTATTTGGTAGCAAATACCTTAAGACAATGAATCACTGTAGGACCTATGACTCAAATCCCAAGCCTGTATTTATATTACAAAAGGAACTTGGGTACTTATCTATCTGCCAGTTCCCCTTAATGTTTCCGAGGCCAAATTCTGCCCTCATTCTGAGGAGAGCTCTGAGCATGGTACAGGGATGCAGGAGGCAATTCCAAGTACTGTGGAGCTGCTAATCTGTGCCTTGGAAGGGCAACCGCCAGCTCCCATTTGGGATGTAGCCACTGTCAGAAGGCTGACCACATGAAGCGATGTAGGCTCTTAAAGAATAGGGTTTGAATAAGACAGTGGGTAATGAAAGGTAGTAGTGGGCACAGCTTTCTAGAAACAGCAGAAGCACTGTTACTTAGTGAGTAAAATTCTGGTTTCACAATTGTGTCAATGTAATTTAGAATTGCAGTTTCTGGTGGTTCATTAGTGGAAGAAATTGAAAAAAATCTTGGGCCTACAGAGCACTTCTCAGTCCTGAGTATCACTGAATTGGATACTGGGGAATTACGCTAAGCTTGCACTGATGTCTTTGACTTTCTGGAATTGCTCTAGCTCAGAGTTCTAGACTGTAAAGTACTACTTTACTACTATAAAGTTTCACTGAAGTACTATTTGCTTAGGAGCCTACTATGGCAACAGCTAAGACAGTAGGTTTCAAAATATTTGCATCCTGACCACCCAAAACTAAACACCAACACATTTGTGGGAAAGCTTTAATTTCCCAAATTACTAACTTTGCCACTATCAGAGGTACCTTCATTTCTAAGTATCAGTTAATACATTATTGAAAATTAGAGAAGATGCAGTATACCTTCCTTTAATTTCTCAAAGTGCTTGCAGTTTCCCATAAAAAGTTGCAGGCTTTTTCCACAGTACAAAGCATCATGCTCCACAGCAAACATTTTTTGACATCCTTTCATGAGGTGGCTACACATTTCCTGAGCTGGAGGGTAGAGCCAACAGCATCACCCTGAACATTCATGGTCTTGGTGCCCCAAAGAGAGATGCTGAAAGCAGAAGTCCAGTGGATCTTCTCTCTTTCCTGAACAATCAGCATATCAAAATAAACAGATCCTTGATTAAAGAGAAAGTCCTAAAATTAGAACAGTGAAGAAATTTTATACATATGCAAAATCACTTGGTTCTATGAAGAGTAGTTAAAGACTTTTTGAGTGCACTGAAAGGATTGGTAGGTTCTGGTAGTTGGTGAGCAGTAGACTGCAATTCTAGTGGGTCAGTTTCCCCTTTAGCTCCACTGCCTCACAAAACCTCCACCCATTTTACCCCTCCAACGTTTTCTTTATTTCTAGTCCTCTTAAATGTGCAAGCTACATTTAAACTACTGTTCAGCAAGGGAGGGTGAATGCGAATATATACAGTTGTCACCACATTTGCAGTTTTAGAGTGTTGTCTGGACAGAGGTTTGTTTTTAATGGGATGGATATAGAAATCTCTTCTAAAATTTTTAATCTTACACTATAGACTCTTCCTGCCACTGTAATTGCATTCATTTACAGTCTTTGTATAGCTCTTTCATATTTAACCTATTTAGGTTATGTTTAAGACTGTGGCAGATATGTGCCTAGGTTTCCTAGGGTTCTGATCACTTGTTTTGGGGAACTGCTTGGAGCATGCCCTTCCCAACAAAAAGTCTTGGTCTGTTCCTGTAGAAGAATATATTTAGAGATATCGTTTAGATATGATTTCTTAATGTGTTCTCCTCTAAAGTTATTGTTGTTTTATGGTACAGTACTAGTATTTGTGAGTTACTTTTATGTTTTAAGGGTGTGAAAACTGTTTCTACAAATTTATATTTAGGAATGGAAGCAGTTGATGTGAATGCATTTTGAGGAAGACTTCTCATTCTTTGGACCTCACTTCCACTGGTAAGTTTACGTGATTCTACAATTCTTATAACTGTTTTCCTGAATTTTGAAGAAGTATTGAAGCAAACATCTGTATACATGCAATTTTAACACCTATGGTAATGAAGGACTCAAGATTTACATTCTGAAAGCTTGGTAGCTACATGAGAGATAACTGTAGTTTCCAGCCAAGAAAAACTTTTCCTTAAAAACTTATTAAACCTGTATACAAGTATTTCAGCAGAACTTCTGACACCTTTGGAATGGTTGTATTTGAGTCACCATGGTGCCTTTTTTTTTTCTTTTTTTTTTTAAGTTTCATACTGCAAGGAAAATCACATTTTTTCAAAATATTTTTCTCTAACTACTGTGGAAGGAATTTTTCACTGTAATAAAACTTCCCAATTATTTGCCTAAAAAAAAAGAAAAAAGAAAAGGAATCAGCCAAGCTTCATTAATAGTGTCAGCATGCAATTTCAATGGCAAGGTGTAAGTTCCAGTAGAATGAGAATCTGACCTTGGTATTGTCTTCCTACAGACATTTCACTTTCTCACTGTATATCTTTCTAGGAAACACATTGTCTATAACAAACAAGTAAAATACATATTTCTTGAGTCTTTGTTATTACCATGGCAACTGGTATTAAGAATTATTTCCCTTATAAAGTGATTTTTATCCTGTTCCGGGAAGATGTTTTGTTTACAGTAGTTAGTTTTAAATGATTAGTCATGGATAGCATGGTAAGCCATGCAATACAGACGGAGGGAAATGCCATTGTAATTGTTTTTATGACTTGAAATAAAATACGTATTTATCAAACAAGTGCATAGCACTTATATTGCCTCAAAGGTTGAGCATACAATAAAAACCATTCTGCTTTGTCTAATTTATTTTTCCTTTATTTGGAAGTTGCCCTTTTTTTGTGCTTGATAGTTTATGTCTAATCCTGTTTCCCTTGTTTACCTCTCAACTGTTGTATTTCCCAGGGTTACAGTAAAACTGAGCAAAAGATTAATTACTGAAAGAATAGACATTCAAATGAGCAAATTAAAGGCAACAACCTTTCCACAACCAGTTATTTACAGCTTGTATCTCACTGTGAGCTGTAGTCTGCATATTTTAGCACTGCTTAGTAATTTATACTGTATTTTGGCCAAGTTCTTATCAGCTTCAGGCTTCATTGACTGTGAAGCTTAAAGGACCATTTGCTTAAGTAAAAACTGTGTGATTAACTTCATAATTCCCTTTTCCTATCAATATCTCACTTCACAGAAGCGTTTACCAATTGTTGATGTCTGTAGCACCTTAAACTTCAGTGATTATGTTCCTCATCTTAGTTTATTGCATGCTGTCCACATAAAAACAGGATTATTTTCTTATATCCCAAATTAAGGAAATAGCAATTAAGCCATTTGTGTCATATTACCTAGGAAGGTGGTAGAAGGTGTCAAGGTTTTCAGAACTTTAAGTAAAACCTCTCTCCTAAGGTTAGCATAGATTCCCATTTACAGGAAGACTGTCAGAAATGCTGTTCTAGTGAAAACAGTGTCATATGGTGATGAGCTGACAGAAGCACATCCCATTAAGGCTATTTCAGGGGCACGATACTAATGATAGAGCACAAATACCACATAGTCTAGTCGGTGTAAACTCAAGTAGCTTTGATTTGGCTCTGAGTGGCAGGGCTATAAACTTATGCTCAACTCAGTACCAACAGCTCTGTGGTGCTCCTGGGACACTTGGAGGTACACACCCACTTTGGGTGTGTGCTGCGTTGGTGTTGCAGTTTGAGACAATTTGGAGGGGCAGAGACCTCAGTTAGAAGTCTCCGCCCTTGGATTCAATACCCCTGGCTTCTCCAACACAGAGGGAGAGACCAGATACACACAGATGTAAATGAAAAAAATAACTCTACCAAAACCAAATGCTAATAACAATACTGATAAAACTGGGTTAAATCAACTGATGAGGAGAAAGTTCCCAAGCCCCACTCATCCAACCAAATCGAGATTGCAGCCAGTCTCCACCTCCCAAAAGAATACACATTGTCACAAGACAGAGATGAGGTGATTGCCCTTCCCCACTTCCCCCATGCCCAGAAAACCTGGCAGGAGTGGCTGAAGAGTCAGTACTGTTAGGAAACAGCAGATAGCTGGGATTCAATACCAGCAGGCCCTTGCATGGTGCTGGGATGAGGCTGCGGTGCTGGTACAGTCAGTCAGAGCAGGGCTGCAGACCCCCCATGCAACTGCAAGGACCCATAAGACACTGGCTGGATCCAGCAACAAGACTTCATTGTTGCAATTTTGATGTTTGTCGGTCAAAGTGGTGGTTGCAATCCAGATCCATCAAGATGGTAGTGGAAGCCCCAGAACTCAGTGTTATGTATGCTCAGGTTCAGGTGGGATCACCTCCAATACCTTCCCTAAATGGGGAGTTTTGCACTTGACAATGTAATACTGTGAGTCAGGAGATACTTTGGGAGTCTTTGACACCTTTTAAGATGTTGCAGCTGTCTCTTAGATCAGGGCAGCTGAGTCCATTTTGGCCCCTTATGTCTCATCAACAAGAGATGAACCCCTTCAGGTTGAGTGGGAATGTTTCAGGGAGTTATCACAGCTCAGTAATCTGTGTAAGGAAAAAGAAACACCACGCCACCTCTTTTCTTATTTTGTTTAACATCCACCTTGTAACCTGAGGTGTCAGATGTGCCTACCTTTAGTCCCTGGCCTGGGTGGCCTCTCAGCAGTTGTCAGCAAAGCACACTGCTGACTGAGCCGTCAGCACCAATAGTCCAGCCTCTTACAGCACGTGGGCAGCCACTTCAGGTGCTCAAATGCTTGGGTCATTAATCACTAGCAGTTCAGACTCTTTAAAGAATGCAAAACACGGAAAAGCCTAAAAGGCATATATGGAGAAAAGAAAAGGTGGATACCAGAATTTTTGTGTAGCCTAGGACAGCTGGGGATCTCTGTGCCTTGCTCTGCTGAGTGACGTGCCCAGATTTCTTGCTTTCTTCTTGTCTAGCGTGGTTCAAGTGATTGTCTGCTGGCCATTTCAGAAGGTATGCACATGTCTACACTGAAGTCCTATGGTGGCATCTCTCTGAATTACACTTTGTGTATTCTAATGTAAACTGCAGAATACATGTAAAGTTCTCAAGAGTACAATTACCATGGAAATTGAAATGAAGTATTGTGAAAAAGCAG
>NW_020957368.1:32061-34052 GCF_003031625.1 Empidonax traillii | reverse complement strand
GCTGTTTTATCATCGTCTAATAAAGCATCCCTGATATTATCACCCAACTTTTTCCATTCTACAATATTATGAATAGCATGGGGATTTGCAAACTTGCCTTTAGCTACTCCCCAAATTACCAAAGGCAGAACCTCTTTTCTTATTTCTTTAACTTCAAAACCGGGGATACTTCTTTTTTCTAACCCCGTAAAAAATAAATCATACGCCACTTGCCTGTCCATATTTTGTGCTAGCAGAGTTGCGACTCTCCAGGCTCCGGTGGCGCGTATGGCCCACTGCTACCTGTATAGCCAGTGGGGGTGCGTCCTGGCTCCTTTTTCTTCTTTTTCCTTTTTTCTTCTTTTTGCCGTTTGCACCACTTCGCGGTCGCTGACGAAGTCCAACCCAACTTCTCCAACCGTGGTGTTCCGATTTAATTACGTCGGGGGGTCACCATTTTGTTGGAAAAGGAAGAACTCGACTACCTTATCAGATTGGTGCATCGAGAACTCGTTTATTAGTGATAATCAGAAGGCTTATATGTGGTTACATAATTAGCTCATGCATATTACAAAACTTAAGCTGCTGATTGGCTATATTATATTTAGTTTGCTATAAGTCTATTGGCATCTAAAGCATTTAAATATTTTCTACTCTGGTCCCTGTTATCACCATTAGGTCATTCCAAACTTGCATCTATTACTCGCAGCTAAACACCAGATGTTCCTGTTATCACTATTAGGCCTTTCTAACCTTGAATCTTACTACTCCCAACTTTTTCCCAAGAGACCAACTCTTCTTGCTTCTGTCCTCTTTCTTTTAACCATTGCATTACAATATCTTCCACACCCTCCATATAATAATTCAAACATAAAAAGACCTAATGAGATGTTTCTATAATTGGTTCAGAACAAACAAAAACTCCACATGTCTGACTTTGTTTTCAACACAAGACAAAAGAACACAAAACTAGAGAATCAACATATAACAAACAAAGCACTATGACAGCTGCAACACTCCAGGAGTTCATAATATACTAATGGGTCCCAAATCCCGTGTTCATAGTGTGAACCTTAAGGGAACCAATACCATAGAACATCCAAAAGGAAACTTATACACTTTGTTTCCCACAAAGAACAACCAAAAGGAAACTTATACACTTTGTATCCTTCAAAACAAACAATATTTGGCCAAATACAAACAAAACTGGAACCTACCAGCTCTGAGGGATTTCACCCCAGGAAAGCGTCCTATCCTGTTACCCAGCGAGACAGATGGTGTCCCATCCTCGTCTTATGGGAATTCCAAAACCAAACCAAACAAAACCAAACCCAAATATAAATACCTTTTATCAATAAGTAGGTCGTTGTCCACCCCCGCAAGAAGCCAGCAAAGAAGGGAGTCCCTCTTATTAGGTAAAAAGCTTACCTGGGTGCCCAAGGAGGGGGTCCCGACCTCAGGTGGATTCTGCAGTGGGGTGGAGAAGTTAGCTTTGTCCCATCTGGGGTGACCAAATGAATCCAAGAAATCCAGTAAAGAAACTGCCCAGAAGCTTTTGGTCTTTTGAGCAGCAAAGGTATTTACTTGTCGACGTCGGGAACAAGCGGGGTTCACACCACAAAGCTCTTGCTCGAAAGTAGTGGTACAAAACAGGGTAATTTATACAGTCTAACTTCTATGATTACAACATCTTACATACATATTCATTTGATTGCAACATCTAATCATACATATTGATAATAGGTGGAGTACAGGCGGAGTATAGGCAGAGCTCAGGCGGAGCTTGGGGTGGAGCTTTTCTTGGCCCTCAATTTTGGGGGTATATCCGCCTTTCTTCATCACTGAGGCTGGGGACTCTGTAGTCTTCCTCAGTGTGACCTCTCTACCTTTCCATTGTCTTTGCCCCAGTCACTGAAGCTTGGAGAGAGCCTTGGCTTCAGGTCTATTTCTCCTATTCAAATGTCTACCTTAGCTTACTTTGCCTTAATTTATGGCCTACAGACCCATTGTAT
>NW_020957368.1:5530-31325 GCF_003031625.1 Empidonax traillii | reverse complement strand
TTTCTTGGCCCTCAATTTTGGGGGTATATCCGCCTTTCTTCATCACTGAGGCTGGGGACTCTGTAGTCTTCCTCAGTGTGACCTCTCTACCTTTCCATTGTCTTTGCCCCAGTCACTGAAGCTTGGAGAGAGCCTTGGCTTCAGGTCTATTTCTCCTATTCAAATGTCTACCTTAGCTTACTTTGCCTTAATTTATGGCCTACAGACCCATTGTATAATGTTTCTAGCTTTCTTCTTAAGATTAGGTCCAAGGAAAGGAACAGAACAAATTTTTCTTTAGCAATTTAGGCAGAGCAGGTATGGAGGGGCTTCTCTCAGTCGAGCAAGATATTTCAGTTTATTCTTTAGGCCTTGCTCACGTTTCAATACAAAGGACAAGGAAAGCAGGCTGTGAGTCCTCAATACTTCCCCTAGATCCTTTTTAGGTTACTGGTTATATACTGGCATTGGATGTACCTTTTTTGTGTCTTTTACAAGCTGATAGTGATTAAGCCTTCAATCATGTTCACCTCAGTGAATTTACTGATTGTCCTTTGTCTCCCAAACTGGCTGCCCTGAGGAGAGAGGGGCAGATCTTGATGATCTGCTAATCTAAGTGTTATCGATACATTTCATGCTTGCATCTCTTATGCTGCTGCTATTTGTTCCCCTGGTGCTTCCATAACCAGTTATTTCCATTAACATCTATTCAAATCTTTCTATTACAATTGTCTACATCTAGCTAAACCAAGGGTGTTATCTGTCAAGACTGTTCAGTGTCAGTTCACACAGTTGATGTCTTTAAAACTCCCCCTGTATATATGTATGTAATTTGAAGCAGTCTTTATGTTATTCACAAACAGCTGTGCCAATACAGTACATGAGGAGGTGAGAAAGGGAGAACAAGCTACAAGAGGGAAGTAAGAATGGTTCCTGTGAATATAAAGAGGTGGTCAGAGTAAGTAGGACTAGAAAGGCCAAGGCCCATCTAGAATTAAATCTGGCCAAGGATGTCAAGGATAACAAAAAGGGCTTTTGCAAATACATCAATAACAAAAGGAAAACAAAGGATAATGTGGGCCCATTAGTAAATGGAGAGGGGACTCAGGTAACATAGGATGCAGAGAAGGCAGAGTTATTGAATGTCTTCTTTGCATCGGTCTTCCCTGACAAGACCAGCCCTCAGGGATCCCTGACCCAGACCAGGGGTCAGAGAACACCTAAACAAACTTGACATCCACAAGTCCATGGGCCCTGACAGGATGCATCTGAGAGAGATGGTGGATATCATAGCCAGGCCACTCACAATCATCTTTGAAAGGTCATGGAGATCAGGAGAGGTGCCTGAGGACTGGAAGATAGCAAATGTCACCCCAGTCTTCGAAAAGGGCAAGAAGGAGGACCCAGGAACTACCAGCCAGTCAGCCTCATCTCAATCCCTAGAAAGGTGATGGAGCACCTCATTCTGGAGGCCATCTCTACCCACATGGAAGACAAGAAGGTGATCAGGAGCAGTCAGCATGGATTCACTAAAGGTAAGTCACGTTTGACCAAACTGATGGCCTTCTAAGATAAGACAACTACTTGTATGGATGAGGGAAGAGCAGTAGATATTGTCTACCTTGACTTCAGCAAGGCTTTTGACACTGTCTCTCACAACATCCTCATAGGCAAACTCAGGAAGTGTGGACTGGATGAGTGGACAGTAAGGTGGATTGAGAACTGGCTGAACAGCAGATCCCAGAGGGTCATTATCAGTGGCACAGGGTCTAGTTGGAGGACTGTCACTAGTGGTGCCCCCTGAGGTTCAATACTGGGGTCCAGTATTGTTTAACTTGTTCATCAATGACTTGAATGAAGGGGCAGATGCCTCCTCAGCAAGTTTGTTGATGATACAAAGCTGGGAGGAGTGGCCAATACCACTCCAGTAGCTGTGTAGCCCTCCAGAAAGACCTCAAGAGGTTGGAGAGATGGGCAGAGAAAAACTGTCTGAAATTCAACAAGAGCAAATGAAGGGTCCTGCACCTGAGGAGGAATAACCCCAGGCAGCAGTACAGGCTGGGGATGACCTGCCGGAAAGCAGTTCTGCGGAGAGAGACCTGGGGGTTCTGGTGGACAACAAGCTCTCCATGAGCCATCAGTGTGCCCTTGTGGCTGAGAAGGCCAATGGTATCCTGGGGTGCATCAGGAAGAGCATTGCCAGCAGGTCAAGGGAAGTGAACCTGCTCTTCTGCTCAGCCCTGGTGAGGCCACATCTGGAGTGCCCAGTTCTGGGCTCCTCAGTGCAAGAGAGACATGGAACTTCTGGAGCAGGTCCAGTGGAGGGCTACAAAGTTGATTAAGGGACTGGAGCATCTCTCTTATGAGGAAAGGCTGAGGGAACTGGTGAAGGAAGAAGGGTTAACTGAAGCATCTTGCTACAGGGGCCCACTGTTCTCCCCCCCCCCATTTCTCTACCTTGCTCAAAGGAGATCTTGTTCTGTACCTAAAATATTTACAGATACATAGAACAAAGAGCCCAGAGGTAATAAATCTTAGCCAAAGGAGCCAAGGTGACATCTCAATAGGTAAAATAGGCTCAGATCCAAGGCTTTCTTGAAGCCTCAGTGAACAGAACACGAAACAATAGAAAGAACGAAAGGTCCCCGAGGTCAGGCGAGGATGAGGAGTAAAAATACAGCCCCCAGGATGAAGGCAAACAGGATTTCCCACCATAATATTCCTCAAAATAGAGACCATGCCTCAATCTCCGCCCCTAACTCCACCTGTTATGAATATTGTAATCTAATGATGCAACAATATGAATATGTATGCAATTATGTTGTAATCATTGCCAAACCTGTATAAAATGCTCGCTCTAACCTAACTAACTCGGAGCCTGTTTTCCCAGCACGAGCTGGCAGGCTGCCCGGCCGTTAATCAATAAATACCTTGCTGCTTTAGACATAAAACCCTGTCTAAACAGTTTTTATCTGCTCTTTTCTGGGCATCACTGGGCCTGTTCAGCCTCGAGAAGAGACAACTCAAAGGGGATCTCATCAATGTCTTTAAGTATCTGAAGGGAGGGTGCCAAGATGGAACCAGGCTCTTCTGCGTGATGCCAAGCTGTCATAGTTCTGATTTCAGCAAGGAATTTTTCTTTCCCTTTCCCCTGCCATGTGTGCTCTGTGTATGGGCCATCAGGTGAACAAAAGAATCGGCCTGGTCCACTGATGGCCGAGAGATTAGTCTCCTTGACAACGAAGGGGGAGGAGTTTTGGGGGGGGCTACTGTGTGTGGCTGGAAGGAGGTGAGGAGGAGAGGCTGGTGTGCCAGTAGGCTCAGGACCTGCTGCAAGCTGCAGACGCTGACTGGTTTTGTTTTTTTCCTTGCTGTCGGAGGGGAGTTTTGCTGCTGCTCTCTGCTCAGATGTTGCTGGCTGCAGGCCCTGCTTAAAGCAAATCCTAACCAGCTGAAGTTCGTGACTTTTCTTCCATTGGGAGAACTTTCTGTTTTATTGCTGTTTTTTTTTTCTTCCCCCTTCCCCTCCCCTTTTTTTTTTTCCAGTGTGGGAAGGGAAGGGGAATCAAGGGTTTTTTTTGTGTTTTCTCTGATATACCCTGGGGGGTGTTGCTTTTTCCCCTTCCCCCAACCCAACGGGTGGCAACCAAGGATCTCATAGTGTCGCCTGGTGACGGGCACTGGACATTACAAGTTCTGCTCCTCCAGTGATCCAACAGCGCCATCTGGTGACTACTATAGGACACTACAAATTTTGCGTCTCCAGTGACTCAACAGCGCCACCTGGTGAATGGTACAGGACATTACAAGTTTTGCATCTCCAGTGACCCGACGGCACCCCCTGCTGACTGTGGTTGGAACTGCACCAAAGGGTGAAAAAAAATTGAACTGTTTAATTTTCCTTTTGCCAGTTTATCGGTTTTGTTCTTGAAGGGGATTATTAGTGGGTATAGGAGTATTGATTGGTTGTTTTACTCTTTTTTTCTGTGTTTCTGTTAATACACATATACTTTTTAATAAAGGGCTGTTATTTTCCCTTTTCCATAATTTGTTTTCCTTCAATCGGAGCCTCTTAATTTTGGATTTATAATTGCTTAAAAAGAGAAGTTTGGGTCTTTTCTCCTAACCCATCCTCAACAAAAGACCCTTGTCTCATTTCAACTGGGACACAAGCAATAGGACAAGAGGCAACAGGCATCTTCCTGATGCACAGGAAGTTCCACCTGAACATGAGGAAGAACTTCTTTACTGTGCGGGTGACTGAGCACTAAAACAAACTGCCCAGAGAGGTTGTGGAGTCTCCCTCACTGAAGATATTCAAGAGCCATCTGGACGCAATCCCGTGCAATGTGCTCTAGGATGACCCTACTTGAGCAGGGAGGTTGGACCAGATAACCCACTGTGGTCCCTTCCAACCTGACCCATTCTGTGATTCTGTGATTAAGCTCTGCTACCGAAAAAATTACAGCCACAACCTAAATCCTCATTTGGTATCTCTAGCTACACTCACTGCTCCCTCCTTCCTCCTAATGGGTGCTTTTTGATGGTGTTAATTAATCAGTTTGCGTTACTTGTTTCTATCTATCTAATGCAGAATGTACCATTAGACTCACTGGAACCCCAAACAGAAAACTTCAAGGATCACCTTTGAACTGGTTACAATATACATCAGCTATATTTCAAATGTTAAAATATTCAGATACAATCTTGTTACAAAGGCTGACAATTTCTACAAGAATTCATTATATGATAAGCTTTTTGTGGATTAACTCTAAACATATCCTAACAGTAAGAAATTATAATTTGATGTGCTTTTAAATCCATTCTGGATCAAAAATTAATAGGAACAATTTGACTCATTGTTTTTTCAATTTATTTTCTTTCTGCAGTAGTGTTGCATCACCAGAACCAGCAGAAGGTTGTTAGTTGGTCAATGCTCCTATGTCTAAAAATGCATCAAAAGAAGTATAAATGCTGTGAGGCTGTTGTGCTTATTTCAGATGCATCTGAATCATTATAAAGACAGCTAGAACTGTTTGAAGTAACTTTCTGATAGATTTCAATTTTTATTTAGTTTTCATGTGATATTATTTATCCTTTCCAATGATAATGTAAGGTTTTAATCACTGTAGAGGAGAGTTAAAATAACACTTTCACAGGAAATTAAGGTGAAATTCTAGTTTTGCTTAGGCAGGAATATACTTGCCTCAATGGAACACTGAAATGAACATCTTTCAGGTTTGTTTGCAAAAGTATAGATTGTTTTGTAACCATCTATATTCTATTGACTATAGGGGGAAACCAGAAACAAAATACAGAGACATAGACCTGAAAAAAAGAAATATGGAGGCAATGACAAGAAACAAACCTTGCCAGTCACACTAATTGATGGCCTACCAAGAAACCACAGGTACAACTTCCAGGAAGATCAACCTGGAAGCTGTAGAGGGACTTTTTACAAGGGCATGTAGTGATAGGGAGAGGGGCAATGGCTTCAAACTAAAAGAGGGTAGATTTAGATTAGATATTAGGAAGAAATTCTTTACTGTGAGGGTGGTAAGACACTGAAAAAGGTTGCCCAGAGAAGCTGTGGATGCCCCATCACTGGAATGGGTTCAAGGTCAGGTTAGATGGGGCTTTGAGCAATCTGATCTAATGAAAGATGTCCCTGCTCATGTCAGGGGGATTGGATTAAATGATCTTCAAAGGCCCCTTTCAACCCAAACCATTCTATGATTCTATGACTTTGCAACTGATAAGATTGTAAACCAGGGGGAATTCCATACCAGAAAGTATGTAAAGAAGGGGTTAGACTGTACTACGCTTGCAGTTGGGGATGACATGGTTGAGAGCCTCTGGGTAAGGTTTAGGGGAAAAGCTAATAAAGTGGATGTTGTTGTGGGAGTCTACTATAGATCACCCAGCCAGGATGATGACACCAATGTATTATACTATAAGAAATTAAAGGAGATCTCTAGATCACTTGCCCTTGTCCTTATGGGTGACTTCAACATCCCAGATGTTAACTGGGACTATCGGACAGCAGACACAAATAGATCCAGGAAATTCCTGAAGCACTTGGAAGATAACTTTTTGATACAGGTACTAAGGAACCAACTAGGAAAGGTGCCCTCATAGACCTGTTGTTTGTAAATAGAGATGGTCTCACGGATGAAGTGATGATTGGTGGCTGTCTTGGCCACAGTGATCATGAAATGGTTGAGTTGAAAATCTTTGGTGATATGAGAAAAACTGGAAGCAGAGCTGCTACCCTGGATTTTGGGGAAGCAGACTTTGGGTTGTTCAAGGAGCTAGTAAGGTCCCCTGGGAATCTGCTTTCAAGGATACTGGAGCCCATAAATGCTAGTCACTTTCTAAGAGACATCTTTTAAGAGCACAGGAGCAGGCAATTCTAGAAATCAAGCAATTTGGGTAAAAGGCTGGCTTGGCTGAACAGGGATCTCATGAACTTAGGCAGAAAAAGAAAGTGCATGGACTTTGGAAGCAAAGTCAGGCTACAAAGGAGGACTACAGAGATGCTGTTCACCACTGTAGGAAAAAAATTTGTTTGAAAGCTCAACTGGAGTTGAAGCTGGGCAATACTGTGCTGAATAACAAAAGCACTTTTTAACATATGTTAACAACAAAAGGAGGACTTAAGAAAACATTGGTCTATTACTTGATGAGGTTGGTCACCTTGCCAATACAGATGAAGATAAAACAGAGACAGTTAATACCTTCTTCACCTCTGTCTTTAACACCAATGATGGGCCCTAGGACCCCTGGAGCCCTGGGCTGGAGGGCTATGACTGTGACGCCTTAAGATTCTTAAGATTTGTAGTATATAGATTTTTAATATATCTGTATAGTTTCTAACACTTTAAAATAGCAGTTAACAGTTACTACCCCACCTCGTCCCTCCCCTTTCTCACACTACAATTGTCTAGAAAGTTCTTTTCTTCCATTTTAGGCATCAACTGAGGGGATGCTAAGTTTCCAGCCAACTTTGAACTTGTATGGGATTTGCTGCTGCAAGTAAATGCACATAAGTCTATGGGGCCTGATGGGATTCATCCCAGGGTACTGAAAGTTGGCTGATGTTCCTGCAAGACCTCTCTCATTTATCAATGGTCTTGGGAAACTGAAGAGGTTTCAGTTGACTGGAAGATAGTAAATATTATTCCCATATTCAAGAAGGGCAAAAAAGAAGACCCTGGTAATTATAGGCCTGTCAGTCTTACTTTGGGTCCTGATAATATTATGGAGAAGATTATTCTGGGAGTTATTGAAAAACAGTTGAAAGTCAGTCAAAGCCAACATGGGTTCATTAAGGGAAAGTCATGCCTTACTAACTTAAAATCCTTTCATGACAAGGTGTATTGGGTCTGGCTGAGCTGGAGTTCATTTCTCCATAGCAGCCCTCTTGGTGTTGTGCTTTGCATTGGTAGCTAGAAGGGTGTTGATAACACACTAGTGTTTTGGCTACTGCTGAGCACAGGATCAGGACTGTAACATTCCTTCCTCAATTGAGGGCAAGGTCCTGGGAAGGGACACAAGTAGGCCAGCTGATCCAAACTGACCAAAGGGATGTCCCATACCATATGATGTCAGCTCAGATATAAAAGCTAAGGAAAGGAGCAGGAAGGGGGTCATTCATTGTTTCCAATGGTTGCCTGCTAAGGAACCATTACGTTTGCTGAAGCCCTGCTTCTCAGAAGTGGCTGACCATCACTGCTGATGGGGAGAATAAACAGTGTTATCTTTCGCTTTGCTTTTGCTTTAATAAACTGCCTTATCCCAACTCATGAGTTGTTTTCCATCTTACTCTCTCCCCTGTCTGGCTGGGAAGGGGAGTGATAGAGTGGCTGAGTGGGCACCTGGCATCCAGCCAAGGTCAACCCACCACACAAGGTTACCTATCTAGTGGACAAAGGGAAGGCAGTGGCAGTGGGGTTTGGGGGATTTTAGCAAAGCTTTCGATACTGTCTCTCACAGTAACCTTCTGGACAAAATGTCCAGCATAGAGCTAGACATGCATCCAATACAATGGGTAGACAATTGGCTGAAGGGTCAGACTCAAAGAGTTCTAGTAAATGGGGCAACATATGGCTGGCAGTTAGTCACTAGTGGTGTTCCACAGGGCTCAATTTTAGAGTCAGTTCTCTTCAATGCTTTTATCAATGACCTGGACACAGGAGTTGAGTGCACACTAAGTTTGCTGATGATACTAAATTAGGAGTCGATTTCCTCAAAGGTAGAGAAGCCTTACAGAGAGATCTTGATAGATTAGAGTGCTGAGAAATGTATGCTTATGAAATGTAACAAAGACAAATGCCAGATTCTGCACCTGGGATGGTGTAATCCTGGATGTACACATAGACTGGGAGGACAAGAGGTGGAGTGCAGCCCTGCAGAAAGGGATCTAGGAGTTTTGGTTCATGGTAAACTCAATATGACCCAACAGAATGCCCTGGTGGCCAAAAGGGCCAACTATGTCCTGGGGTGCATTAAGCACAGTATAGCTAACTGATCAAAAGAAGTACTGGTCCCACCATACTCAGGATTGGTGCAGCCTCACCTTGAGTACTGTGTACAGTTTTGGGCTCTACAATATAAGACGGATAGAAAAAATATTAGAACATGTCCAAAGGAAGGCAAGAAAGATGGTGAATGGACTTTGGGCCATGACTTATGAGGAGCAGCTGAGGCTTGTTCAGCTTAGAGAAGAGGAGACCAAGGGGTGACCTCATTGCTGTCTACAACTTCCTCATGAGGGGAAACAGAGAGGGAGGTGTCGATCTCTTCTCTCTGGTGTTCAGTGATAGGGTAATAGCTTAAAGCTGTGTCAGTGGAAGTTCAGACTGTACTATGCAAGAATTCACTTAAAGAAGGCAAATTTTCCTGAAATGGTCACACAGTTGGACTAGATGGTCATTGTAGGTCCCTTCCAACTGGAACTATTAATTTAATTTACATCACCTGAATTTGAAACTTATTGATGTTTTATTCAAGTTGCTAAAAAATAGATCCTGCTGGCACGATAAATTTCATCAGTGTTGTAACCATGTCAGAAAGCAAATACATTGGAAGGAGGCTTCTGTTTCTGTTGACTTTAAATAATTCCTGTGATAGCTCTATAGTAGCTTGCTTGAAAAAGACAAATTAGCCAGATAGCCACATAGTAATCTCAAACAGATAATTGCTCCTTTAAGGTTACATTAAAGCAAAAGTGGTATTTGCATTTAAAGATATTAATTGAAGACCAAGATCAGAAGCTAGATATCATTCCTCCTTCAAATTCAGATCAAGCAAAGATCTAGCCACTTGAATTCTGAGGGTTCTTGTTTCTACCATCAAATCAAGAGGGCTGTGATTGTTTTTCATCATTTAAGGCTGATTCTCTTTAGGCTGGGAGGATATCAAAAAAGCAAAATTTTCTGGGACCAGAGGGAACCTAGTTCTCACCCAAAGCTATTCAATAGCATTCAAAGCTTCTATAAGAGTTCAGCCATTCTATTCCTAACCAAACTAGGTGGTACTTCCAAGCATCCAAAAAAACTAGGAAGTTTATGTACAGCTGTGACTGGTACCTCCTGCTCCTGATCTCTGGTAATATGGTTAGCATAACTAATGCCATTTTATAAGGTAAACGGCCATTCTCTGTGACCAAGCTGGTTACGGATCAGTCCCCTCATCAGCTCTTGAAGGTCCTGCACACCAGGCAGACTTTTTCTCCCCTTCCCTATTGGTCTCCAGGTTTTTGGGTGCCATGCTGACTGCTCCCCTCCTTACCAGCCTTGAAGGTCCCAAGGCACCTGGTCAAATCTTTACTTTCATTTCTAGTAGGCATTATATAAATTATTGAGACCACACAGTCATCAGGAGCTAAGAACATTATTAGTGTATAATTGCTGAGATCCAAGACCCCTACTAAAGGCAAGTGATCAACTAAATTAATTTTTGCAAGAACAGAGGTTTCCTTAACTGAAAGATCTATATCTAAGAGAAACACGAATTACTAATAAATTTGCAAAGTTGATGATGGAAACATCTGGATTAACAGATAAACCACAAGGATGTTGACAGATAATTATGCTGTAAGACATTTTTGTAATATATGTTGCTATGCTGTACCACATTTATGGTTAGACAATATGCATCAGTAGGTGGATGATTCATATCATACCCTTGTAGCATAAGGTATAAAACCCTAAAAATCCCTTGTTTGGCTGAGACATCTCACGCACATTAATAAATACTTACCTTTCTAATTCTATACTTTGTGTCCTAGCCTCTCTCCTCAGTTGTCACGGGCCAAATTTGCAACACAGAATATCCATGGCTGATTTTTCTTTCTTATGATGGCTTACACGTTTTCTTGCCTATGATGGTTAGAGGGCAGTGTACAGCCACTGGCTCCCAAGGCCTGTTTAAGGAAGCGGTACCACTGTCATAAAGCACTGTGGCCACCTCACGAGGCATCACTAGACCCACAGCGGTAGGTGGGCGGATGGGAGGGTAGAGACGGACATTCATCGCCCCTGGGCCTAGTGGCCTTTGTCTGGAAAAGGGCTAAGTGGACAAGTCCACGCCACTCTCCGCTACGACCGTCGACGGAGCGCCGAGAGACGCCAGTGAAGGAAAAGGAGCGGCAGTACCAAGAGATGCGCCTGCGCGCTAGGGAGTAGTGGTGGACTAGGTGGAGGATGGTTTCCTGCGCTCCTGTCGCAGTTCGGAATTTTCAGTGCGCCTGCGCGTTGGTGGAGGGGAAGAGGGCGGTGTCTGGTCCCGTGTTTTGAACGTCTCGGTGCGGGTAGCTCACTATTTGGCAGGAAGGTGAGGAGGCCTCTATCCTGGCCGTGGAGTTCGTGTACGGAAAGGAGGATCTAAATGTAGCAGGAGGATCTAAACGTTGCAGAGGCGAATAGGAGACAGCAGTGGCAACGGCGGAGTAGGACAAGTGAAACAAGGGGAGCAGCTGTCCCTACTGCTGCCGTAGAGAGTCTGAGTGGCCTAGTGAGATAGGAGGACTGCTGCGGCTGCAGCGCTAACGCTTCTATGCCATCCTCCTGGCACTTCCAGGCACCCATCCCCCCAGCAGGTGAGTAGTAAGTGTGGGGGAAGGGGGGAGGGAAAGGAAAGCGCAGCCCGTCGCGCCGCCTTTAGCCTAGCCTAGTACCGGGTAGAACCGGAGGGAGTCGCTATGGAATGAGCTTGGAGCTGCTGCTCCTAGCTTTCCCTCCCCTCCCGCGAGGCTGACGTTATTTATATACCTGCGACGTTCCGTCTCTGTTAACCCTTTACTTCTTCACTGCCTGCCTCAGCAGCCCGCCTGGAATCCGCGGGGGTCCTTGGGTTCCCTTCCCACGTAGTGCCTCGGCTCCTTGGCAACCTCCACTCCTACTGGGCCCGGGGAACTGCTGCCTTCCTTTAGCATGGCCTCTCCCGGTATCTACCCCGCCCACATCGCGTCCCTTGCTGGAGAGAAAGGGTCGCAGCTGCACATTCTCCCTTTCTCTCCGTGGAGCTATTGTACTGTAGGCTGGGGCCCCCTGAGGGGCTCCCAGCAGATAAGCCTCTGTCGATAGTGCACGTTGGGGGAGGCAAGTATGTTTCTGACCTGTCATCTGTTCGCTCCCCCCATGAGAAAATGGGATGAAGGGGATGTGAGGGTGGTGGCTGGGCTCGGCCGCGCCTCAGTAGTCAAAGGCTGGAGCTTTGAATGCTGCTAACGCGTCGGGCTGGCAGCACTGGAGTTGCACACGCCACCGCCGCTGTCTGGGACGCCCAGAGTGTGTACGTATGCGCGCGCTCTGCTCGCGCTTTTCTGGGTTCTTTTGTCTGCTGCTGTCTCCGCTTTCCCCTCCTCCCTCGATTCCCTCTCCTCCCTCCTCTCCTTTCTTTCCCCCTCCCTTCTTTCCCCTCTCTTCCAGACTCAAAACGCTGCTGCAGCTGCAGGTTTATAAATACTGGACTAACACACACAACATGGCTGACGCTCGCCCTGCTCCTTCACCAAGCTCTCCTCTTTCTCCCTCTGTCTCCGCTGCTTAGCCTCTCATCTATTTAGTCTTTTGTTTTTTCTCCTTTATCTCCTCCCCCCAAAAAAACACCACCAAAAAAAAAAAAAAACAAACACCAAACCACCCTTCTTATTGTGCGCATGGCGGGATTTCAAGGGTAAGGATCATCACTTTGGAGGCTTTCTCCTTTCGTTTTGCTGTTTACAACAAAATCAAACCTAAAATCAGAGGGGCTTTGTGAACCTAGCAACGCCTGGAGGGAGGGGGATAATTGGCTGAGCCCTGCTGAGAGACTTGGTTGGAATGCGCGTATCTCTTTGGGGGAGGGGGCTGGTGCACCAAAGTGCTGGCGGAGATGAAATACTGTATTATGCTTGCAAAATGATCTAGTAATTTCTTTCATTTTGGGGTGTAGTTCAGTATAAGGTATCAACCTGGCACAGTCTTATTAAAAAAACTTGAACTATTTATGTTAAAATAGGCATTGTGTAGTGAAAAACCATAACATAGGTTTTCTGGGGTTTCTTGGCTCTCTTTGTATTTCCTTGTCAGTATCTTAAATAGCTCACAGATCACAGGATATAAAACTGGAATTAACACTTGCCAGGTCTCTGTGATGCTGGTTTTCTGTCACAGAATTATTTGCCCTTGTGATGACAGTAGTACAAACAGAAGCATGTTGGTTTTGTTGTCTAAAGGAGCACTTTTTCTTAAAAGGAAAAGGTATGCTATTGTGAACCGAAGTGAGATATTGAACTACAAGACAACATATTTCTGACTTCTAACACAAAATAAGTGTTCAGATCAGCACCTCCCAATCTCAGTTATTCAGAGCCCTTCTGGCTTCAAAGAAAACAACTTATTTTATTGGATTGGGGTTTTTTTTGTTGGTTTTTTTGGATGACATAAAGCCAAAATAACATTTTAATTTCTTGGGCATACCTAAAATGATCTGCTAGGGAACAGCATATCTAGGTTTTAAGGATGAGTACCCAAGATGCAAAGGATGTGATGCATCCTATTGCTTTCTAAATATATGTGTTACTGTAATCATAGTAAATGTTTCATTTTCAAAGATTATATTTAAAAACAAAGTCTTTAGTCAAAGCATGAACACACTGATAGCCATGGCTTCTATCAGAGCAGTGTTCTAAAGTAATGTCTTAACTTTATTTTTTGGCTACTTTGCCTTGGAAGCTTCTAGTGGAGGAGCACTGGCATAGCATAATCATAGTTCTTATTGAGATCGAAGTAGTTACTGCATTTTAATGCTAGAATTATGTATCATATATATTAATTTCTTTAATATTTTTCCTCCTGCTTTTTCTATCCCCATTAACAACAGATGATTAACTGGAGGAGACAATACATTGTAGTATTGAGGTTACCACAATGTAAAACTTGATTGGAATAATCCAAATTGCATTTTGAAATGTGTATTCATATCATGGTTCCCAAGCCAACTGTAATATTTCTAGATGGAAAAGTCTTAGCAAAAGTCTGTAACTTCATATGTCAGTGAATTTGTGCAGCACTGTTACTCTATAATTAACTAATTAAAAAATTAGTTAACTAATTTGTATTTTATCTACGAACAGTGTAAAATGGGCCTGGCATCACTAAAGTAATTTTCAAGTAATGGTGAAATTATTTAATTGAATAATATACAGTGCTTATTACTTTTTTTACCATGTGACAGTGGTTAAGACTTGCTGTCTTAATCTAAAATGTAAATTTGGTGATGACATGCAGAAATGTAGGAGGTGAATTGATTCGTCTATTTGAAAGGTTGAGGAGAATGTTTTCCTACTCTTTGATCATGTTGTAACTGATAGCCCCTTGTATTACCAGTGCCAGCTACTTTAATTGAAGTGCTTCGGATTCAATCCCTTCAGTTCCATTTCCTGGGAGTGATCAGTGGTGTGTGGTAACCTGGCTAGTCTTAATGTTCCTTTTTGGTGTTTTTGGTTGTTTGATTTAGTGTCAGAATTCCGGGGAGCTTATCTGTTTGCTTAAGTTTAAGACTGCTTGTATTTGCAAGTTTGGAAATGCTTTAGGATGAAAGTGCTCCAATAAAATATGTTGCTTATATTTAAGGTCACTGGTTGATCTCTTGTCCTTCTGTTTTCAGTCTTCCTAGTGGTTCAGAGGTAGTCCTGAATATCAAGTTCTGTGGATGTAGCCTATTAAAGTGATAATTCCCTCTGAATGTGTACCTCAAAGGCTTTTTAATTCTATCCACTGTATTGCCTGGTGGGATTTTTGTTTTCCCCACATTACTATTAGGTCAGAACAAGTAATGAATGTAGGGAACATGGGTAACTGTTCTAAGATTACTATGGTGGCTTGGTTGTAAAGTATAGCCTTACCTAGCAAACTGATGTCTACCACTGGTGCTGCTTCTAAAGTGATATTACTTTGCCCATATGTTGCCAGTCACTAAGAAGTAAGCTTGACTTTTTCAGTAGTGTTCACTGACTTGATCTAAAGCTGCCACTATACTAATTTCCAAAAAAAAAAAAAAAAACCCTTTACCTATCCACAACTTAACTTGACCCCCCCTTTGAAAAATATAATTTTTTTTTCTCAACCTGTATTAATCACATTTAAATGTAAAAATGAACCTCTTACCCCAAGAAGCACAACTGAAAGACATATCAAACATCAGATTTCTAGTCTGGTATGTGTTGAGATCAAATAATAATTTTCACAACAGAAATAGTTTTCCTAGTATATATTTTCTTTATGAAAAATTCTTCCCTAGTGTGTTCAAAAAAGGTAGCTTAATTGCACGCTGTTCAGATTTATAAATCTGGAATTTCCCAGCAGCATAGAAGAAAGCATGTTGAGGACTAGTTCCCTTGTGACACTTTTTGTATTGGGTATAATTGGCAAGGTTGGGGGATGGGAGGGAGCAGAGCGGGGCTTTGGGAGTGACCTCTGTGGGAGAAAGTTGTTGACTGCCCTCTACTGGTTACAGTTGGTTCCTCACAGCTCATCAGCAACCCCATTGTAGGTCAAAGATGAGTCAATAGGTCAACTTTGTGGTGCCTCTGGGAAAATAAAACTAAGAAAGGGTGGTAAATGCTGGGGGAAAAAAAAAAAGGAAGAAAAGAAATAACAGCAGAGTGGAAGAAAGAGAAGACAGAAGACCATGCTGGAAAAGAAGGAAAGCAGGAGCTCAAGTGGTAGTCTGATCAGGAGCCAAGAGGCCTGACTAAAGGGACTGCTACCACTACAGGAACCACCACATACTGACCCCAATTTCCTGAGCTGCCTGTTGCCCCATCTAAGAGACTTTTGTGTGGTGATGGGATTAGAGAAAAAACAGAGGGAAGGAGAGGTTTTGCAGAGGCAAGGGATGATGAAGTGGATTGAAAGCTGTCTGAATGACTTGGGCCCAGAGAGTGGTGAGCACAAAGTCTAGTTGGAGGCCAGTAGCTAGTGGTGTACCCCAGGGGTCAATACTGGATCCAGTCCTGTTCAACATCTTCATTAATGGCCTGGATGGATGGGGCAGAGTATACCCTCAGGAAGGGAGGGAGTGACTGATATACCAGAGGGTTGTGCTGCCACCCAGAGACCTGGACAGGCTGGAGAAATGAACTGACAGAAACCTCATGAAATTCACCAAGGGTAAGTTCCAAGTTCTGCCCCTGAGGAATAACCTCATGTACCAATACATGCTGGGGGCCACCCATCTGGAAAGCAGCTTTGCAGAAAAGGACCTGGAGATCATGGTGGACACCAGGTTGAACATGAGTGAACCATGTACCCTTGTGGCAAAGAAGCTTGATGGTATCCTGGGCTGCACTAGGCAAAGCATTGCCAGCAGGTCAGGGGAGATGGTGCTTCCCTTAGTAAGCATTGGGGAGGTTGCGCATGGAGTACCATGCCCAGTTCTGGGCTCTAGAGTACAGGAGAGATATGGACATACTGGAGAGAGTCCAGTGAAGGGTGACTAAGATGATTAAGGGACTAGAGCATCTTGCATCTGAGGAAAGGCTGAGAGAGATGGCAATGTTTAGCTTAGAGAAGAGAAGGCTCATGGTGAATCTTATCTATAAATACCTGAAGAGAGGCTGTAATGAAGACAGAGATGGGCTCTTTCCAGTGGTGCCTAGTGACAGGACCAGAGGTAATGGGCACACAGTGAAACACAGGACGTTCCATTTAAACATAAGGAAAAACTTTTTTACTGTGAAGGTGACCAAGCACTGGGATAGGTTACCCAGAGAGATGGTGGAGTCTCTGTCCTTGGAAATATTCAAAATCTATCTGGACATAGTACTGGACAATTCTCTAGGTGGCCCTGCTTGAGCAGGGGTATTGAACCAGATGACTTCCAGAGGTCCCTTACAATCTCAACCATTCTGTGACTTTGTGATTTCTGAAAGAGAATGAATATGGCTTTTTGTTTGTTTCAGTAACAGAATTGGTAATGAGAAGTTTTCAATTGACAACAAATTAAATTGATCGAAACTCCCCAAAACTCAGTAAGCCTTTTTGCCCATAACACACTTATGTTAAGTTTTCTTGTTATACTTTTTCAAATACTGTGTCAAACATAACTAAAATTCAGTGCAGTTCCTAAGTCTCTTGGTACACTTAGATAGTGGACTTCATCATACTGATGAGCATTTTTTTGTTCTTCTGTATGTCTGTAACTTATCTCTGGTCTTCAACTTGCATTGTAAAATGTTTGGAGAGTAAACTGTCTTTAAATTTTCTAAGAATGATACAAATAATGAAAATAAGGCTTGGAAAATGTAGGTTGTCTAACACATTTTGTACTCAAAAGACAGCTACATCTGTATGATTTTGGATGGTTGTTTGCCCATCCTGTTCCTTAATCTCATGTGTTTTGGGCAGTCATAAGATCTCTGTCTTAATGTTGAAAGAAGACACAAGGTTTCATTAATGGTTAATTTGCCATCAGTTCAACTGCAGTTATATCTGATCTGTCAAAATATCCATTGACAGGAGTGTCTTCAAAAAACAGTTTAAGACAAAATTGTGTCTCTTGTGTGGTGCAAATACTTTTCAAAAATCTGACTCTTAAATGCTTTTGGAGTTGCGAAATACACGGGTGTTTGACATATTAGGAAACTGGCAATCATTGGGTACTTATGTTTGACAAGTTGTGGGTAGGGGGAGCATTCACAAAAACTGCCCTCAGGCCCCATAGAGCCATCTCTCTACTGAGGAAAAGGCTTTTCCTAGAAGGGAATCAAGATAGAAATCTCTCTTGGTCCATTGACTGCTGAGGGCACCTCTGGTGACTACTGGCTTATTTTTGTTGTTAGTATTTGTGAATTAGATCTCTTTTGATCTTCTCTGTGTGTCATCTGTCCCCCCCATTTTATAAGTATAAACACTGTTAGGTATCAACCATAAGACAGAGAGCAAGCAACCTCTTTTATGGTTTATGTGCTGTCCTAACAGTTTTAATAGTTCACTTTTTTAAAGTTGGGGGAGATTAATTGACTCCTACCCTCAGTTATAGCAGTGTTGGCTTGTATAGACAGGATGATGAGGCAAATTTAATTCATATGACTAGAGATGTAGCTGTATCAATGTTGGATAAAAGTACATTTTCAAATGGTAATGACTCAGGACAGGATTCTTTGCTATGAATAAACATCCTAGTTGTCAGTCATGCTAAGGCCTCTAACCACAATTCTGTGTATGTTTGGGTGGGGGAAGTATGAATGTGAAGCAGGGATGTGATGGGGAAAAAATAGGAAGAACAGGAGCAAGAAAGCTTGTGGGTCAAAACAAAGACAGGGAGATCACTTTCCAATTAACTGTCCTGAGCAAAATAGACTCAACTTGGGAAATTTAATCACCAGAGGAGTGAGGCTTTGAAAAACCTTAATTTACTGCCAATTTATTTATATATATATATAAGAATAAATATAAAATTATGATTTCAGGTATTGGGAAACAGAATTAAAACAAACATTAAAAGACTTATGGACAACACACTTAGGGAAACACTTTTCCTTCCCCAGCCTCAGCTTCACTCTCTTCCCCTTGCTCCTTATGTCTGCAGGTTACACTCGGTCCATTCAGTGACGCAGTGTGTGTGTGTGTTGGGGATTTGTTATGGTCAGCATGTAGCAGCTTCTCTCTGCTGCTCATTCCTTGCCACTTTTTCTCTGTTCAGTCATGAGTTCTCTGCAGACTGCAGTTTCGTCAGGAATATTTGCTCTGCTATGAAACTCTTTCTATTCTGACTTTGGTGTTTCCTCTGTTGTCTTTCACTTCTTTTTGTTCCCTCTTCCCCTCTTCCTTTGGTGTCTTCTCCCATTTTAAGATATGTTTCCACAGAGGTGCCACCAGCTTTGCTGATTGGTTCAGCTTTGGCCTGTGTTAGATTTGTTGCTGAGCAGGCTGGAACTGGCTGTGACAGGCACAGGTTAGTCCCTGATTCTTGCCACATACACCCAATGGACTGTGAAAGGCAGAGGGAGGTGAGGTGTCTGTCCTTATGTGTGCTCTGTTTATCTATAGGATGATAGACTACCTGAAAGCCTCACCTGTTTATAAGGGGAGGCATACCCTGCTTTCTGAGATTCTTTCTCCCTTTCTGTCAGTGTTTTTGTTTGTTTGTTTTGTTATTGGCAATACATATATTTATGCAAAATCTCAGGAAATTGAGGACATAATTAAATATTGTTGAATCCAGTTCAGGGCAAAATTTTTTCAAGCTAAGAGGAGGAGGATCAACCTCTTTTCCTTGTCAAAAGTTCTCAGTCTAAAGTCTTATCTTGATGAATGTACTTTCCTATTTCTTTTCCACTTGTGCCACATGTAAATAAATAAATAAAATAATTTAGAAGCAGGATTTTTTTATAAAAATTATTATCAAGGTAAGAAATGAGTACACATTTTCTGTAGGACAAGGAAGGTATGCTAGGGGAAAAAAAAGATTCCTAGATGGTCTTTATTCTTAGTCTTGACTTCCTTCTTGCCATATTTTTTTACCTCTGCTAATACAAGACACAAAGAACTAAATGTTTGAGGCATACATTTTGCTTGTCTGTAGAGGCAACGCCTCAAAGCCTATTCACAGGCAGTCCTTCCAGTTATATAATCTTTTGAAGTACAATAACATAATAAAATTACCTTATTTTTTTTCTGAATTCTCACATCTGTAAATTATTCTAGGTGTTGGTAAATGCTATTGAATACTGCTCCAGTTCATAAGAGGAGTGTTTTTCCCAAGATGCTAGGTATCTTGTGTTCTGAAAAAGCATTCTAGCAAGAGGGGATAAGCATAGAATACAGTGTGAATTCCTGAGCTGCAGGTTGGTTTTGACAGCTCAGTTTAAAGAATTTTAAACCAGTTTTGCTAATTTCTGAACGAAAACATTTCATATACTTACAAACTCATGCAGGTGTTCTTTGAAAGTACATTTTTTCATAGTCTAATATATAACTTTTCACCAAATAACTTAAAACATTCAATCTTCCTCTTAAATACTTCCTTAAGATCTTCTGCTTCTTATTTATTTTCATGGATATGCAAATATGCATTAGTTTCAGAGCCAGTTCTTTGTGCATTTTACCTCCACTTCTTAAAGCATCAGCAGTATCATGATCACTGTTCTTTGTTTTTTCCTCTCCTTCTGGGAAGGGTTGTCAGTTTTACAACTTTATTCCCCTCCCTGTTCCTTTTTTTTTTTTTTTCTTAAAGTTATGGAGGATGTTACTTGTTTTCCACCAAAAATCTGAAAGACCTGTATATAAATAGAAAATAACATATGGTGATATGATGCTGAGGAGTAACCTTTTGTAGGGGGATGAAAAAACCCAAACTCACAACACAACAGTATAGTAAGCAGTTAAAGTTCTCATTTACCCTTGCTGATGATTTCAGTGTTAACTACAATATTTAAATTATCAGTATTACAGGGCTATGATTTCTTTTCTACAGCTCTACTACTCTTCTATAAGCAACATTTCAATTTAAAGAACTATTTTTCACAGACCTTTCAAATTTATAAATATATAGAATAGTTAGCTATAGTTAGAGCTAATATAATGCTATTTTCTCAGTGCCTTGCTGTTACTACATTTAATAACTTTGCCCAGGATGCAGTTGGCCTTCTGGGCTGCAAGCACACACTGTTGGCTCATATCCAGCTTTTCATCTATGAGAACCTCCAAGTCCTTCTCGGCAGTGCTGTTCTCAATGAGTTCTTTCAGTCTGTGCTCATGTCTGGGATTGCCCTGACCCAGGTGCAGCACCTTGCACTTGTTGAATCTCATGAAGTTCTCATGGGCCCACTTCTGAGGTTTGTCCAGGTCCCCCTGGATGGCATCCCATCCTTCTGTTGTGTCAACTGCACCGCTCAGCTTGGTGTCATCTGCAAACTTGTTGAGGGTGTGCTCAATCTCACTATCTATGACAGTGATAAAGATATTAAAGAGCACCGGTCCCAAGACAGAGCCCTGAGGAACATCACTTGTCACTGGCCTCCATCCTAAAATAGAGCCATTGACCACAACTCTCTGGCTGCATCCATCCATCCAATTCCTTATCCACCGAATAGTCCATACATCAAATCCATGTCTCTCCGATTTGGAGATCAGGATGTTGTGTGGGACTGTATCAAAGGCTTTACAGAAGTCTAGGTAGATGACATCAGTTCTTCTTCCCTCATTGACTGTTGCTGTTAGTCCATCATAGAAGGCCACCAGATTGATCAGGCACAATTTGCCCTTAGTAAAGCTGTGCTGGCTGTCTTGGATCATCTCCTTGTCTTGCATGTGCCTTAACATTACTTCCATGAGGATCTGCTCCATGATCTTCCCAGGCACAGAGGTGAGACTCACCGATCTGTAGTTCTCCAGGTCTTTCTTTCTCCCCTTTTTAAAAATAGGAGCAATGTTTCCCTTTTCCAGTCACCTGGGACTTTGCCTGACCACCATGACTCTTCAAATATGATGGAGAGAGGCTTTGAAACAACATCAGGCAGTTCTCTCAGGACCCTGGGATGCATCTCATCAGACCCCATAGATTTGTGGATATTCAGTTTCATCAAGTAATCTTGAACCTGCTCTTTGCTTACAGTGGGAGGGACTTGCCTCCCCCAACCCCCATCTAGAGGTTCAGGGACTTGAGAGATGTGCGAAACCTGACTGCCAGTGAAGACTGATGCGAAGAACTCATTGAGTACCTCAGCCTTCTTCATATCTGCTATTGGCAGTTCTCCTTTGTTGTTTATCCAGGCCTTTCTTTTCTGACCTATGTACTTATAGAATCCCTTCTTGTTATTCTTCGCATCCATTTCCAAGTCCTGTTCCATCTGTCCCTTGGCTTTCCTGATCCCATCCCTACGCATCTGAACCATATCCCTGTACTCTTCCTAGGTTCTTCTTCCTTATTCTGCTGGCTGTGCATTTCTTTCTTACTTCTCAGTTTGAGGAGCAGATCCTTGCTCAGCCATGCCAGTTTCAAGCCTGCCTTGCTCGATTTCCTACACACCGGGACAGAGAGCTCTTGTGCTCTGAGAAAAGTAGCCTTAAAGAGCTGCCAGCTCTGGTCAGACCCTCTGTCCTTAAGGACAGTTTCCCAGGGGATATCATTCACCAACTCCTTTAACATCTGATGTTTGCTCTTCCAAAGTTCAGGGTCCTGATTTTGCTCCTCGCCAGCCTCACACTCCTTGAAATCACAAACTCCACCAGGGCATGGTCATTACAGCCCAGTCTTACTTCCTTTAATGAGCTTATCTGCATTAGTGAGCACCAGGTCCAGTAATACCTTGCCTCTGGTTCGTTTGTCTAATACCTGGACCAGGAAGTTGTCCTTTACATACTCGAGGAGTCTCCTCAATTGCTTACAGACAACTGTATTGCTTTCCCAGCAGATTGCAATCCCCCATCAGGATGAGACCTTGTGAGCATGATGCTTCCTGTAGCTGGAGCAAGAAGGCCTTCCCTTGATCAGGTGGCCTGTAGTAGACCCCAAGCACATGGTATCCTTTATTGGTATGGTCCTTGATTTTTACCCACAAACTCTCTTCTTGGCTGTTTCTCAGAGGCAGCTCTTCACAATCTATCCATTCCTTAAGACAGCAACACCCCTGCCCCTCCTTCCCTGCCTATCTCTTCGGAAAAGCTTCTAGCCCTCAATTGCAGTGCTCCAGTTGTGTGATTCGTCCCACCATGTTTCTGTGATAGCAATTAGGTCATAGTTTTCTAATTGCACTCTGGTTTCTAACTCCTCTTGCTTCTTTCCCATGCTGTGTGCATTGCTGTAGAGGTACTTCAGCTGGGCTGTGAACCTCTTCAGCTTCTAGGAGGTGCCCTCTTATTTCTGTGGCATGTTGCCACAGAAATACAGAAATTGACTTTCAATGCCCAAGATGGTGTTTCAAGCAGTGGCCTGTTTTACAGTGCATGTTTCCAGCCAACTAGTCGTTGCCTCCACCATGGTATGTAGCACATGTGTGTTCATGGCAGTGGTCCGATATAGTCCATTTACCAGACCTCACCATGTTGAAAATCTAGCCCCTGCTCTGTATTCCAGGGAGATTTTACTCATGTGGCTCTCTTGATTGCGGTGCGTGTTTCATATTCATGAGTGACCTGTGTGATGGCCTCCATGGTCAGGTCCACCTCTCTCCCATTTGTATGTTGCATTTCTCCCTAGATGCCCCAATGTTTCATGGATCTATTGAGCTACAAATAGCTCACCCTTCTGCTCCCAGTTTAGGTCCACCTGAGCCACTTCAATTTTGACAGTCTTCTCTACCTGTTTGTTGATTTGATTTTCTTCAGCATCATGGATCTTGGGCATGTGAACATTTACATGCTATACCTTCACAGCAATATTTTCTACTTGAGCAGCCATGTCTTCTCACAGTGTCATGGTCCCTTTGGATCTCTCAAATTTTCAGGACAACATACTCTGTAAATTAAGTTTTATTTTATTAGCTCATAAAAGAAATATAACAAACAAACCTGACAAATAAGAGGTCAATCCCCTTTGCACAAACTAGTCTATCATGTGAATTCACTTATTTGCCATATAAATCATGAGGTTTCATAACTTATAACCCTTAACTCTTAACTTGTGCACCTATGAGCAAAATGGTTACCTAGCTGATGGTGGGAGTGTTCATCCTTCTTGTTCCATCACAGTGCCCCATCTCCTATATAACACCAGGAAGCATGAAAGCCACAGCCGCCCAGCTGTTGTTGGATCCACTTAAAAGCTTTTTGTATAAGCTGATGTTTTTATACCTTCTAACTTAAAATCACAGAATTTGCTGCCCACGCTTTCCCAGGCTTGGCTCCTCCTCGGAACCAATTAAGGTGAGTGAGGGGTGGGTCAGGCTCATTAGCAAGTGTTAGAGGAGGCTATATAAGAGCCTCCAGGAGCGGTGAGCAACCTTTGCTCAAGCACCCCACAGGATCAGACTAACAGGGCTGTGGCACAGCAATTTCAAGGCATTTCAAGCAGGCAGGGCACAACCAGCTCCCACTTCTCATAGGTGAGTGTGCTTTTTAAAGCTAGCAATGGTTTCCAGAAAAACAAAAGCCGTTACTGCTGTTAATACTAGGAGTGTGTCTGCTCAGACACTCCCCTCGAAGAAGGATGCAGCCACCCAGGTCTCTGGGCGTGCTGAGTGTCTGAGCCTGACGTTGGTACCGGAGGATGGTGTAGGAGGTAGCTGTGTACGATGCGAGCAGGTGAGTGACTTGCTGTGCCTGGTAGCAGAACTTAAGGAAGAGGTAGAGAGATTAAGGTGCATTAGGGAGAGTGAAAAGGAAATTGACTGGTGGAGTCAAACCCTTTTGAACCCTAAGGAAGTCCAACAAGAGACGGCGAAGCCGTGCCCCTCCTGCCATAAGGCAGATGGAGCAGAACAAAATGATGGGGAGGAATGGAAACAGGTCCCTAATGGGAGAGGTAAAAGAACTCTCTCTTGACTCCCATCACCCCCCAGGGTGCCCTTGAAGAATAGATATGAGACCCTGGACCCAGGACAGCCAAGAAGATCTCTCTGGAGAGTCTCCTGGTTTGGCCCTGTCTAAAAGACGGATTACAACCACAGGTATAAAAAAAAAAAGAAGGGTAGTTGTAGTCAGTGACTCCCTTCTGAGGGGAACTGAGGGCCCTATATGTCGCCCAGACCCATCCCGGAGAGAAGTATGCTACCTTCCTGGGGCCAGGGTGAGGGATATTAGTAAGAGACTTCCTGAGTTAATTCAACCCTCAGACTATTATCCACTGGTGGTAGTCCAGGCTGGCAGTGAGGACATTAATCAAAGAAGTGCCAGGACAATTAAAAAAGACTTTAAAGCACTGGGTCGGTCAGTTCAGGGCACAGGAGCACAGGTGATATTTGCCTCAGTTCCTGTACTCTCTGGGATGGATGAGGAGTTAAATAAAGAGGGGAGTAAAAAAGCCCAACTCCTCAACAGATGGCTAAAGGATTGGTGCCACCGTCAAAATTTTGGTTTCTTTGACCACGGGGCAAACTCCATGGTACCTAGTCTCTTAAAATCAGATGGGATTCATCTGTCTAAGAAGAAAAAGAGGACTGTAGCCCATAAGTTAGCGAGGCTGATCAGGACGGTTTTAAACTAGGTTTGAAGGGGGAAGGGGTTGAAACCGGACTCTCCAGTGATCAACCTAGGGATGGAAAGCCTGAGTTAAGAATGAAATCAACAGCCCACCTGAAGTGCATGTACACTAATGCACGCAGTATGGGCAACAAACAAGAGGAGCTGGAAGCCACTGTGCAGCACGAAGGCTATGATGTAGTCGCCATCACAGAAATGTGGTGGGATGACTCGCATGACTGGAGTGCTGCTATGGAAGGCTACAAGTTCTTCAGAAAGAACAGGCAGGGTAGGAGAGGTGGAGGGGTGGCTTTATATGTCAGAGAGTCTCTTGACTCTGTTGAACTTGAGGTCAGCAACGATAAGGTTGAGTGCCTGTGGACCAGAATCAGGGGGAAGACCAATAAGACCGACATCATCATAGGTGTCTGTTACAGACCGCCCTACCAGGATGATGAAGGGGATGAATTATTCTACAAGCAGCTGGCGGATGTCTTGAAATCGTCAGCCCTTGTCCTTGTGGGTGACTTTAACCTGCCAGATATCTGCTGGGAGCTCAATACTGCAGAGAAGAGGCAGTCTAAGAGGTTCCTGGAGTGTATAGAGGACAATTTCCTTCATCAACTGGTAAATGAACCTACCAGGGGTAAGGCCCCACTAGACCTGTTGTTTACAAACAGAGAGGGGCTGGTGGGAGATGTAGTGGTTGAAGGCCGCCTGGGAAATAGTGACCATGAAATAATAGAATTTTCAATGCTCGGAGATTCCAGGCGAGCCAACAATAAAACCTCTACGCTGGACTTCCGGAGGGCAGATTTTGACCTATTCAGAAGTCTAGTCCAGAGCATACCCTGGGAAACAACCCTTGAAAACAAGGGGGTTCAGGAGGGATGGATGTGCTTCAAGCAGGAAGTTTTGAGAGCACAGTCCTGGCTCACGGGGGAGGTCCCATATGATTGGAAGTTGGCAAATATCACTCCAATCCATAAAAAAGGATGCAAGGCTGACCCTAGTAACTGCAGGCCTGTCAGCCTGACCTCGGTGCCTGGCAGAGTTATGGAGCAGATCATCCTGTGTGCAATCACACAGCAGCTACAGGATGGACAAGGGATCAGACCCAGCCAACATGGGTTTAGGAAGGGCAGATCCTGTTTGACCAACCTGATCTCCTTTTATGATCAGGTGACCCACCTGGTGGATGAGGGAAA
>NW_020957368.1:0-4288 GCF_003031625.1 Empidonax traillii | reverse complement strand
AGAAGAGAAGGCTTAGAGGTGACCTCATCACTCTCTTCAACTACCTGAAGGGAGGTTATAGCCAGGTGGGGGTTGGTCTCTTCTCCCAGGCAACCAACAATAGGACAAGAGGACATGGGCTCAAGCTCTGCCAGGGGAGGTTTAGGTTAGATGTTAGGAAGAAATTCTTTACGGAGAGGGTAATCAGGCATTGGAATGGCCTACCCAGAGAGGTGGTGGATTCACCATCCCTGGAGGTTTTTAAGCAGAGATTGGATGTGGCCCTTAGTGCCATGATATAGTAATTGGAGTTGGATCAGGGGTTGGACTTGATGATCTTGGAGGTCTTTTCCAACCCAATCTATTCTATGATTCTATGATTCTATAATATGCTGAGTGGGAAGGGACCCATCAGGATCGTAGAGTCCAACTCCTGGCCCTGTGCAGGACACCCCAAGAATCACACCATGTGCCTGAGAGCATTTGTCCAAATGCTTCTTGAACTCTGGCAGGCTTGGTGCTGTGACCACTTCCCTGAGTAGCCTATTTCAGTGCCCAACCACCCTCTGCGTGAAAAACCTTTTCCTGATATCCAACCTAAATCTCCCCCAACTCAGCTTCATACTGTTTCCTTGAGTTCTGTCACTGGTCATGAGAGTGAAGAGATGGGTACTTGCCCCTCCACTTCCCCTCGAGAGGATGTTGAAGACCGCAATGTTTCCCCTCAGTCTCCTCTTCGTCGGGCTGAACAGACCAAGTGTCCTCAGCCACTCCTCATACAGCTTCCCCTCCAGACCCTTCACCATCCTTGTAACCCTCCTTTGTATACTTTCTAATAGCTTAATATCTTTTTTTTTTGTGGTGCGCAAAACTGCACACAGTACTTAAGGTGAGGCCACACCAGTGCAGAGTAGAGCAGGACAGTCACCTCCTTTGACCTTGGAACCTTGATTTATACTGTTTCCATGAACTAGCAGATTTTGATGAAACTCCCAGACAATCAGTATGCAAAGGTGATGGCTGCAGTAGACAGCAAGTGGTAATGGTTGTATAATTGCCTTTTAGCTCTTTTTGGCCACCTGTCCTGCCTATGTGGTACTCTGACCTAATGTCACTGACCCAGTATGAATCAGGCCTTTGCATGAGCTGTGATAGCCAAAATCTGAGCAGGAGTTGAGCAGTCATACATGCAGCAGCCCAGATGGGTTTATCTCTACGCTGCTACCAATTGGTCTTCTTTCACTGCTGTAGCCACCCCCATAAGGCATTAGTCACCATCCAGGAGTCAGTATAGAGAGAGTACAGGTCCCTTTTTGCATTCAGCAATCTCTAGGGTTAGTTGGCAAATGGTCTTGAGTCATGTTCTCCTTCAGTGGCTTCGGCATCTTGTCATGTGGGACTCCACACAGCAGCTTTCTGTTACTGATGGTTTCCTGAAATGCAATAGGATCCATCAGTAAACAAAGCGTAATGACTTTCATCTTCTGATAACTCATATGGCATGAGCCACCTCCTCAGGCAGTGCTTCAAAATCTCTGCCTTTGGGCCAGTCTATAATCTTTTCCAGGATTTTGGGTTGGTTGGGTTTCCCCAATCAAGTATGCTGTGTGATCAACGCTACTCATTTACTCCATGTAACACTGGTGGTGTGAAGTGTCTAGGGGATGTTTCCTTTGAACATCCAGCATAGCACAGGCAGTCGTGGTGCCAAGAGGAGCCATGCTTCTGTCCCAACAACTTCTGAAGCAGCTCAAACCCCCTTATATGCTGCTAGTATCTCTTTTTCAGTTGGAGTGTAGTGGGCTTCTGATCCTCGATAACCCTGGCTCCAAATTCCTAGAGCTCAACCTCGGGTTTCTCCTGATGTTCTTTGCCAGAGGCTCCAGTTGAGACCATGCTCCCCAGATGCAGTGTAGAGTACATTTTGCAGGGCTGGTCCTGTCTGAACAGGCCCAAGAGCTACCACACGAGCTATTTCCTGTTTGATCTGCTCAAAGGCTTATTGTTGCTCAGGGCCCCTGTGCTGGTTTTGGCTGGGATAGAGTCAATTTTCTTCATAATAGCTAGTATGTGGCTGTGTTTTGGATTTGTGCTGTAATTCAGGGATATTTTTGTTATCACTGAACAGTGCTTACACAGAGTCAAGGCCTTTTCTGCTTCTCGTACCACCCTCTCAGTAAGCAGGCTGGGAGTGCAAAAGAAGTTGTGAGGGGCCACAGCTGGGACAGCTGACCTCAACTCACCAAAGGGATATTCCATACCATATGACATCATGCTCAGTAATAAAGCTGGGGGGCAGGTTGGGGAGGAGCTGCTCAGGGACTGTCTGGGCATCAGTCAGTTGGGGGCGAGCAGTTGTTTTCATTTGCATTACTTGTCTTTCTTGGATTTTATTTCTCTCTCTTTGTTATTATTTATTATTATTTTATTTCAGTTAAACTGTTTTTATCTCAACCCATGAATTTTCTCACTTTTACTCCTCTGATTCTCTCCTCTATCCCACTGGGTGAGAGCAAGTGAGCAGCTGTGTGGTACTTAGTTGCTGGCTGGAGTTAAACCATGACAGTCCTATTCAAAATAGTTGTTCTTTCAAACTACTTGATAGAGAGAGCTCAAAAGCTGACTATAATTATATGTGTTCTCCAGAATCCCACCAGGCCTAGGAAAGCTCGATTGATTCTTGTTAGCTGGTGGGGACATAGTTCCTATTTTATTGTTTATATCCACAGGGATGTGATAACATCAATCCTGTCATTTTACTCCTAAGAAATGGATTTTCTGCACAGGTCCATTGACCTGTGTCACGTGAAAAGGGGCAGAAAAGATGAATTTTCTGTCCAACCTGTATTTATTTATTTTTTTTTTTTGGCTATTAGCGTCCCCTAGGAGATCAAAGCCTTTTAATGTCCAAACCAGTCTGTTAGTGCCTCACTTAATGAGACCCTTCGCTTAGCAGATTCACCAAGATGGACAGGCCATTTGATACTTTTTTATATAAGGACTGTACTGAATAGTGGTAGAAAGACCCCCCAGCAGGTTTTTCCTAGGAGTTATTTCTGATGAAACTGTCAGCACCTAAAAACAGACTCACTCTAACAGTTCACAAAATAACACGTTTATTAATACAAATTTGTGACAATTTATGGAGTTCACTGTGTCTAGAATAGGGTCTAACTGCAAAACAAAGCACACCTAAACTATGTAGTAATAATAATAACAATACAAAGCATAGGCACACACGCTAAAGCAAAAGCAGCTTACAAAGAATATTAATACCACAAAACCTAGGCAAAAACTCTTAAGGCAAAAGAACTTACAACGAATAAGTAAAGCAAGAGCGTGAGCACCCGCCCTAAAGCAAAAGAACTAAGAATAAGTAAAGATTTTAAAGTACTATGGAGCAAAAGTAAAATTAGTGTATGTGTATAAAGTGATTGCTCACCCTAAGGTGTTCCAAGAAGGTGGAGGGAGAAAAGGTAGCCTATCGGTTACCTCCGCAGTGTTGATGGAACTTCTCCGTGATTTTTGCTTTTTCTTTAGGCAGTTGAGGGGCTATAGTCAATAAACTAATTTTTGGGGTGATAAACAGATGAAATAGGCCCAAGGATCCACTTCCATGTTGGGGGGGGGGGGGGGGGGGGGAAGACTGTGTTATCTCCATATCAGTCCTTTCTTTGTTTTAATCCTTTTATCAGTTTCTACAATTCTCCCCAGGTGCTGGGTTTTTCCAGGAAACCATCAGGAACCTTTTTCTTCTTTTTGTGTGGCCTTATCTATCACCTTACAACCTGACTTTATTTTAATTATTTATTTATTTATTATGACTAAACCAGCTTACAGAAGAATCTGAATTATTCTTTTTTTCTTCTTAAAATGCTTCTACTTTGTTGCCCCACAAACTGATGTCATCAGTGTATTGTAGATGTTCAGACCCATCACCCCATTCCAATGCAGTTTGGATTAGTCTGTCACGAATGGAAGAGCTGTGCTTCCACCACTGGGGCAGTTGATTCCAGGTGCATTTGATACTCCTCCATGTGAAAGTAAACTGTAACCTGCAACTGCTACCAAAGCAGTTGAGAAAAAAACCATATCACTTGTCTGCCTTTGACTTGCTGCCCAGGCTTTCCCAGGCTTGGCCAGGCTTTCCCAGGCTTTCCCAGGCTTGGCTCCTCCTCGGAACTGATTAAGGTGAGTGAGGGGTGGGTCAAGCTCGTTAGCAAGTGCTAGGGGAGGCTATATAAGAGCCTCCAGGAGAGCTACTTGCTCACTTGCTGCCCAGGCTTTCCCAGGCTTGGCCAGGCTTTCC
>NW_020957367.1:4031-34057 GCF_003031625.1 Empidonax traillii | reverse complement strand
ATAACTTTTATTTAAATGCTTGGGCACAATTAGTCAGTGACAGTGACTAAAGGGTGGCTTCTCATTTGGCTTATTTCTGGATGGAGAGAAAATCACTGAGTTTCCCTGAAGTTTATCTAGTAAATTAGAATAAGTAGGCAGTAAATGAAAATGCTTTGGCTCTTGGGTTAATTTAAACCATCCAACTTGTTTCTATCTTCGAAAAAATGCAGCCATGTATTCCTGGTGTTGCCTCTGCAGCCATAACACCACTTAAAGCAAATGATCTCAAAGTGCACTAAAAACATGAAGCTTCACACATTTCTCCAAAGAGTTATTACTTGAGGAGAGGGAATAAGGAGCTTGTTCTTAATCCCACAGTCTACACCTCTTAAAAGTGCTAGACTCAAGAGAAAGATGACTTCAGAGAAGGCTGGGATGTCCCTTTTGGCACGTCGTGTTTGACACCAAGGGTTAGTGTGGCCTGGGCTGTCCATATATCTGGGAGACATTGAGAACCTGGAACATACTCTGGTCTGGACATTGACCTCATTCAACCACAAAACCATGAAATCTCCAGGTTTATTTCTGTGCTGGCCTGAAAGATGAGTCACTTAGACATGTCATATCCTGCCTTATTCTTACCTTTATCCAAGTGTCTGGTCTCTGAGTTTGCAAATCAGGTAATACTCGAGGCATACTTGGACATGAAGAGTACATGAAATTTGTCTGGGACTCTCTGGCTGGCCACAAAAGTCTGTTTTTGTAATTAGCTGGTGCAGCTAAACTTAGTCTCCAAAAAGTGGTGTCAGACTGCACACTCAGCTTGTTCTAACTTCTGCACCGTGAGCAGGTGTCTTCTGGGAGGACATGTGCTGCTATGGACAGAAAACATTCTTGGCACTGTTGATTGCAATCTAATTATCATCAAAATCTATCCCTTTCTACCAGATTTGAATAACACTAAATATTACTTTCAGGCACAAGAGATGGTGGGGGGCTCAGAAGACAGAAAGTCAAATGAACTAGTGCGTGAGCATTCCTCCTTAGGAAATAAAGTGAATGAAGCCTTTCATAAACAGCATAGTATTCTGCAATGTTTTTCCACTAATCTGGAGTTGCTTCACTGATCTCATGAAGAACGAGTAATATAAAATGTAAATTAAAGAGAGCCTATTAAAGAAATAGAGCTCCCTAAATGCTAATTGCAACAAAAAAAAATTTAAAAGTTTAACAAGACTGCAATAAGGGAAGGAATTTAAGTATTCTAAATGTATTCAGATATAACACTTAATTGGTGCTGAGCAAGTTTAAGTTAGGCAGCTAACAAGATAAACACTTTTGATGACAGAAAATTAATGTTGTGTCACAGCAAAAGACTATTTTATTTGATATTTTATACTCTATACATGTTATATGACAATTTAATTAAACATTGAAGTAATCCAGTCAAATAATTTCCTGGTGAAATAAACCAAGAATGATCAACTTCCTTTTCTGTAAAGGATCAATGCAGTATGACACCTGATTTATGCTTTATGACTCTGCAGTCTTAAATTTTATGCCAAAATTAATGAGACAAAATAGATTTCTAAGGGCTATTTTTTTCCCCATCACACAAGCGTGGTAAGTCAATTGCTGGAAATAAGATCTAATAGAGAAACAACCATGCTTCTTGTGACAGTATCACTTTTTAATTTTAATACAAATATGTTGCTAAATCTCAACGCAAGGAGGAAAAGAAAGGCTTTCTGCCCAGGCCAGTTTGTTTAGGAGTACTTTTGGAATGTTTTGACTGATACTTACCATGCTTTGCAACCCGTTGCCTTTAACAGGAGCTAAAAGGAAAAGCTCCCAGAACATGCCATGTAATTCTGAACCAGTTTATGTGAATAAGTATAAACATTCTTTCTACTGAATTCTATTAGAATATTAATAATAATAATATTTTTCATAAACTCCACGAGTTTCTCAAAGGTTTAAGCTGCTGTCCAGACTGATTACATCAGACTTCCCATGAAGAGCATCCCCATGAGTTTATAGTGTTTTGTCCCTCAGGGAAAGCTCAACCAAAGGTAAGGAAAGACAAGGAGATTATCCTGCCCAACCTCTGAACAGGTCAGTGACAAAGGTTAGTCCCCTTTATGGGCATCTTTTGTTGGATGAGTCTCTCAAGAAGGCCTTAAAAATGTCTGCCTGAGGGAAGCAGATAATTTGCAAGACTGAGAGCTTTTGCAAATATTGGAAAGGCTGTTCTACAACTAGACATCTCTGGGTTTATGTCCCCAATGTTTCTTCTTGATGGCTTATATTTCTATTTTGATTTTTTTAATGTAAAACATGAAAAAATCTTTTGGTGACAGGAACATTTGAAACCTGCATTTTCTACTTCCAGCAAGACAACATAGGGTCCTAAATTCTTTCATAGAGTACTACAATTAATATTTTATTTTTTATTTATTGAGACAAGAAATACTTTTCTTCCAATAAAATGTATACATACTTAAAAATGCTTCAAGACCATTAAGAATGCCTAAAGACCAAAGTATTTCTCCTTCAAGGGATAATAAAAAGAAGACATTTGCTTGCATGATTCAGGATCAGAGATCTCTATTAAACAGCACAGATAGTTATACAAGATTAAAAGCAACAAATAAATGTATTTTTAGGGTAGAATGTACATAAGTCTGCATTAGCTTATCTGTAACACTTCACCTTGTGCCATTTTAACAACCACGTACAGGTTTTTTGCTTATTTCTTTTCACATTATAAGATCTCTGAAGGATTTCCAAAATGTTCTGTTGATGATAAGCTTCTTTTTCCCTAATCAAACATTAAAAATACTTTTACCCTGTGGACAGTTGACCTTTTCTGTCTACCAGAAGGCCACCAAGCTGCTTTCTCACTCCCCCTCATCAACAGGAAATAAGATGGAAATGCTCATAGGTTGAGAAAAAGACAGGGTATACTCTATATTTTGTCATCTTAAAGTAATCTGATAAAGATTTAATGATAAAGGTAATATTGAATTTTTAAAAATGACAATTTCCATTTTGAAGAAAATTCATCTAGAGGAAACTGTGTATCAAGGTACTAAATATTTCACTTTTAAAGTTCCTTTCTTTTGGATGAAGTCTGAAACCAATGTATGGTTATATTTGAAAAGTATTTAAAAGGCTGAAATAATTAATATACGACCACAAGAAATTGTTTCCTGAAATAAATGTCCCAGTAGTTTGCAGGAGAGGTGTTCAGTAGTAGAGATGTTCTAGCTCAGTGAGAATAATAGATGGCAGAGTTTAACTGAAAAATAAAATCCTGGAGAAAATGTGTCTGACAGAGTCCCTTTTACTCCCCAAAGTTATTTTCACAACACACTAGGCGGATACAGCAGGACTGGTGGATTTTTGTAACAAATGTGCCATTGATGAGTCAATGAGGGATGATGGAACAGGGAAGCCTGTTGGCTGAAGGATGTGCTTTCAGACCTAGAAGTGCATATGAAGCTCTATACCGACAGGTATTGATGGGAAACACCTGAGGCTGCGAAGCAATGACGGTAAGAGAGTTGTGAGCTATAAAAAGACAATAATTTCATCTGTTGGCGCTGACAGAAGGCAGGAAATTTTGAAGATAAAAGGAAATTGTGCATGTAAGTTAACTTTTCCTCTTGCTTTGCTACCTCCCCGTTTGAAATACGATCATCTCAGATTATTGCTTTATGCCTTACTCTGTGTAGGATTCCAAGAGAATAGACAGTTACAAATTTAAGTACTGAAATAACTAAGCAGTGACTCATACAAAGTCTGGTAAACACAAGGAATGGGTACAGCAAAGACTGCAAACCTTCAAAGGCAGAAGAGGTTTCTTTCTGAAGGGTGAAGATTGAAAATAGAACTGAGGAAGTAATTTTGTAACAAATAACTTCTGAGGAACATTTTCCACCATTCTCCTGGCCAAAAAGAAATTGATAAATTTTCTAGGTTTCTTTTTAGTTGTCCAGCAAGAATATTGCCCTTGGTTCATCTAAAGCTGGTGAATAATTGGCTGCTAGAGCTCTCAAACTGTGCTGTCTTTACTGGTGAAACTGTATAATGTTGGATGATACTTTCACTGTTTGGGGTTTTTTGTTTGTTTGTATTGTTTTGGTTTGGTTTGGGGTTTTTTGTGCTTTTTTTTTACATTACATTTTTTGAGAGCTTTAATATCTGAAAGTTAAACTTGTATTGCTTGCTTTTTTGTTAGGCAAGACTCTGGTTGGATTTAAGCCACTTTTCTAGGACTACCTGAATTTCAATCAGTTCCTCTACTTTGGAACACAAAATCTAAAGTATAATCTAACATGAGGGTTGGTTACAGGTAGGTAAAGCTGTATTTTTTGTTGGTGTGAACTACCACTTTTTTAATCAAGGTTTTCATCTTTTTCTTCTGCTTGTTGGAAGCAGGTATTTGATGACCTGATTATGTTGGTTCATCTCCTTGCAAAGCTGAATCTGTGAGATCCTAGCTCTCATAGGCCAGACCAAACACCAAGCTGTCTTATTGCCAGTGATTTTATCACTTAATGGTAATTTTACCACAGACTTTAAAGAAAATAAATTGGAGACGTGTTTCTACATATTGTAATTATTCCGTCTAACTCTGGGGTGTTAAGACGCAGACAGACATAAAAAGGAAGAAAAAATATTGGAATATCTCATTTTTTTCACTAGATTGTTCTAAACTGTTACATTTGATGACACTACTTCACTTAGGTATGTGTTTATCTATGTTTTTCCACAAAAACTTAAACCACCATAAATACCTCATTCCAATCAGCTTTGTTATGCTTTTTTGTTTACTTATTTTCTTGTTTAGAGAGATGTAAATATCTCTGCAGATATATTAAAGTTCTGTCAAATCAGTGAAAACCTAATCAAATATGAGATTTTTTTCAATTTTCTGATTTCACTGAGCAGCAGAATGACTCAGTAAGTATCAGATATAAAATAATGTAGCAATTAAATTCACTCTTTTCTCCCTAGAAAATTGAACCAGAGCAGTTTGCCCCAAAGGTACTTGAAATTTTGCAGTTTCGTGTTTTAGACCTGAATAAAGAGCTTTAACCCTTAAATAACCACCTCCTTCTCTTTAAATTTGTGTGAGGAGTAAAGGTCTTTGTGTCTCACAAATGTAACAATAATATATTAATTTGATTGCAGCGATAAAGGGATAGAACCAGTGAAAACAAACCTTCACCTTGTTTCCTTCACCCTTGTGCAATGAATCAATGACTTGGCACTGTGGTCTGATGATCCAGATAACTGAAGTAGTTTAATCAATTTAACAACGCAGATTGTGTTGAAAAGTATCCACACGTCACGGATCCACACAGTGACCTGTGACACTTTAAATCTCCGACAGCTCAGCAGCCTTTGGAGGCAGATAAGGACTCTGCTGTGCATGGTTTATGCTCCAGGACTGGTAACACACATCTCCTGCTGGAAGTAAGAGCACGGTGCCTGTGGAGGGACTGTGAGCTGGTGTGTAAAAAGATTAGACACATTTTTAGTGTGTAAAAGGATTAGGCACATTTTTAGGTGCTTTTGTTGTCTAATTCCCTACTGAATTGGGTAAGTTGGAGGGCATGGTGCTGTCCCTTAGGATTCTCAAGCCAAGTGCAATGAGTATGTTTATGTTCCCCTAAATCAGCTGAGTTCAGGAAGCAGTACAGTCTTAAAATCATAGAATCATCTAGGTTGGAAAAGTCCTCTAAGATCACTGAGTCCAACCATTAACCCAGCACTGCCAAGTCCAACCGTGGCCCTAAGCACCACTTCTACAGTCTTTTAAATCCCTCCTAAATGGTGATTCTACAACTTCCCTGGGCAGACTGTTGCAATGCTTAACCATCCTTTCAGTGAAGAAAACTTTTCTGATAACTAATTTAAACCTCCCCTGGTGCAACTTGAGGCCATTTCCTCTCATCCTGAAGATTTTTTTTTTTTGCTTGAAAATGAGCAAGTTATGCTGATGGCAACAAAGAACAACTATATCTTCTGTTTTGCTATTTTTCCCTAGCACCAACTCCTCTGGAAAATCATGTTGGGCAAAATGTCACTCATGGACACTGTGCTGCAGTAGGAGCCACTGTCCTTCCAGAAGTTCAGGATCAATTATCCCACTCATCATCATTCCTCCATCGCCACACAATAACAGCAGAACAGCCAGTCTTGAGCTGTAGTGTGAGCATAGTAGGGATATGATAGCAGCTCTGCATCTCTGACAGTATGTCCTTCCTGGGAAAATGCCTCAATTGTCTTTGCTGAAAGCCACCAAAGGAGGTAATTACAGAACTTTCCTTGCGTGTTTTCTGGTGTCCTGTTTGGTAGCTGGGATTCTGGGTTCAAAGGGACCCACAAGGATCACTGAGTCCAACTCTTAAGTGCATGGGGATCAAACTCTCTGTCTTGGTGTTGTCAGCATTGTGCTGTAACCAACTGAGACATCTCAGGGGGTTCTGTGATAATTTTTCCCATTCTGACTTCAATGTCGGTTTTACTTGAGGATGATAATAACAGGAAAAGAGAAAGGGAAAGAGAAGGAGAAAGGGAAAGGGAAAACAGCAGGGGTAGACAAACCAAGAGGGAGAGGTTGGAAAAAAAGAAAGAAAAGAAAAAATAAAATTAAAAAATAAAAATATAGGAAAAAGAAAAGAGAAAAAGGAAAAAATTAAAGAAATTCCACATAATTAGCATTCTGATAGTGATGCTAAAGAGCAATTTGTGTAGTGGTACTAGTCTAGTGATTTCACTGGGCACATTCTAACAGTGGTCCAGAGGAACAAGGCATGCAGAATTTGTCTCACTGATGCTCATTACAGAATAAAGTAGCCAGGGCATCAGTCGCAGTGCACATTGTTTTTTGTGGTTGTCTGACAAGATTTGGTAGAGGGGAACACAATCCAAATAATACTTTATCCCTGTCTGGTTACCTGTCTGAGTCCAATCCTGATGGCTGCTTTGTATTCTGTGTGTTCTGATTCTTTTCCTTGATGCACTTATTCTTCTGTTCAACTTTAAATGTATGAGAAGTCCCAGCGGTTCAAGCTAAATGTGTGTTCAAATGCTGCAATAAAGCTGTGGTTTTCTGCACTTCACAAGATAAAGACTCTTCAGAGGATCCTGAAATCCTTCTGAAGCATTACTTAATTGATCTTTGTGATATTTCAGCGACAAATGCAGTATTGTTCCATTTCTTAGAACACTAAGCTGAGCAATGAAAGGTAAAAGTCATGATCCATCTGGGAAAGTGTAAAGAAAGGAATTAAAGTGTCTGGACTACCAGTGTCATGGTATATGTATTAAACAACCTTAACCATGAAAATGTCATTCTTTCTGTAGCCCTGAATGCTTCTTTCTGTAGCCCTGAAATTCAGTAAATATTAGTTTATCATTCTCAGTAACAGACTACAGGCCTCATAGAATCTCAGAATCATTTAATTTGGAAAAGAGCACCGAGTCCAGCCTTGGTCCAATCACCACCTTATCAACGACACAGAGCACTAAGTGCCATGTTCAGCTGTTTATTGAACACCACCTGGGTTGGTGGCTCCACCATCTACCTGTCCAGTCTGTTCCAATGCTTGACAACCCTCTCAGTGAATAAATTCTTTGTGATGTCCAACCTGAACCTCTCCTGTTGCAATGTGAAGCCATGTACTCTCATCCTGTTGCTGTTTGCCTGGGAAAAGAGGTCGACTCCCATCTGGCTATAACCTCCTGCCAGGTAGTTTTAGAAAGTAAGAAAATCCCCCCTTTTTCTCAAGGTTAAACACTCCCAGCTCTCTCATTTGTTCCTTATATGACTCATTCCCTAGATCCTTCCCCAGCTCCGTTGCCCTTCTCTGGGCAGGCTCCAGCACCTCAATGTTTTTCCTGAATGGAGGAGCCCAAAACTGCACATGAGATTCAAGGTGTGGCCTCACCAGTGCTAAGAACAGAGGGACAATCCCTGCCCTGGTCCTGATGGTCATCTTATTGCTGATACACACCAGTGCCATTGCCTATCTGGGCACACACTGGCTCATGTTCAGCAGTACCCCCAGGTCCTTTTCCACCTTTCCAGCCTCTCTGCTCCCAGCCTGTAGCATTGCTGGGGGTTGTTGTGACCCAAGTGCAGGGCCTGAAACTTCATCTTATTGTACCAAACTAACTCTCCAAGATTTTGGAGTTGTCAGTTTTTCTTTCAGCTTGACCTGCCCTGCTCAGAGTTTTATTCAGCTTCTTTGTGTGCAGCAGCAATTTCCCATGACCGGGTAGCTACTGACTTGTTTATTTCGATTTTGCTTAGTTTTGTGTTATGGTGTGCTACAGCCATAATTTTCACAGAGCTAAGGGTAAAAAATTTCTTTAAAAAAGTCCATTCAAATTAAACAATTTGGCAGACCAGACTGAACTACTCTTTGTCTTACATTCCAAGACTATTACTGATTCTTTTTTTTTTTATTTTTTATTTTGACTATAGTAAGTGATCTGAAATAGTTTGATTCTTTTCTAATTCTTGGCTTGCAGTCCTATTTTGTTCCTGGTGCAGTGTAGAAAAAGGCTTAAAGTAACACAAGACTGAATGATAAATACCTACTCTAGATGGGTTGAGCAAAAGTGAGGTGACTTTCATTTGACTAAGACAGACTTCACCAAGGGTAAACCAAGTTGCTTTAAAATGGATTTTTAAGAGCATTAGTGATGCGCTGGGATACTGAAGACATCTGGACTCAGCTGGCAAATGTTATACAAATCTTAGGAGAGCCACACTCTTCTGCAGTCCCACAGTGTTCAAAAGTTACACCAAACACTTACAGGGAGGCAATTGCACCTTGCTGAGCATTAAAAATGTATGTTTTGAGCTAGTTGTCTATAAGCCTTTATTGGCCATTATATGAAAGCAGATTGTAGAAGACTATCTGTTGAAAAGAAAGGAGCACATTTTTTCCTAAAGCAGGGGCCTGCAATAGGCCAAATGCCTTCCTGGTGAAAACATCCATCTTTCTCCACGAGGCATAACAGTGATCTAGTACAGCTCGTTAAGTCCCTGCTGATATCATACATTCCATGAGATGAATACTGAGCTACTAAATTATGTAAAATTCTTCAGTGCTTTTTGTTTTGTTTTGTGTATGCTTGTTTATTTGTTGGAAATATCTAATGACAAGAACTTCACTGAATTATGTGAAATAATACTTTGCTTTGCTAGTGCATTTGCATTTGTAGTTTGCACATAATTTAGGGTCTTATGCTGTTCTCAAAGCTGCATAGATCTATTGATTTGTCCAAGAGCAATACTGCAGACCATCAGCTTCGCAGTGCATTCTTATTCACTGCATCTTAAAATTGCACCAAGTTTGCCATCTGTGACAAAGAGAGTTGGGCATAAATGTTTCTGTAAGAGATACCTTGCAGCTAAATGGTACTTCTGAAAAATATATGCATCTAGGTTGTTTACATCACTTGGCTGCAAGAATGACATATGCCTTCACAGTGACTTTCCCCAGAAAAGAAATATTAGATTGAGAACATTTGATACAAAACTCTTACTGACTAAACAGATATCACATAGAAAGTCTAGAACAGATCTGAAGTTTAAGTTGGGACTTCAGCTCTAGGTGATTGCAGGTGTCTTCAGATGTAATCAGTTCCTGATTTCCCACTTTATTCAATGGGATTTTGAGACTAGAGAGAAAAAAATATAAATTTAACTTATTGGCAAGTCATCTGAATGATCCTCTAAAGCCCTGTATTTCTGCTCAAGTTATTCAGTTTAGTTGCCCACAAGCAGACACCTACTGCCCCTTTAGGACTTTTTAGGATGTTCATGATACACTTCCATAGCTCTGGCAGATATATTACAAGAAATCTATTAAATGCATGTATTGCTCATGTGGATGCTCCAGAAATCCTATTATGCAAGCTACAGGAATCATGTGAAAAGCTGATAAATTAGGTAAGAGTAGAAAAAGGAAGAATGTGGAGATCTCCTTAAGCTGTGAGAGAAATTACTACTTGGTGAGTGTCTTGGTAAGAAGAACTTTATTTCTAGGTGTGTCTGAGATAGAAGTGAAAGTGGGAGGCCATTCCATCAGTGTATAGTTGTGGGAATTCATTTTGGATGACAATCTGGTGCCAGTCTCAGCTCTGCTTTCTCCTTCCCTCCAGACTGCCTTACTGTTCTCCTCACCAAGTTTTTCAGAGGTTTATATATATGTCTGCTGTGCTGTGCCAAAATTTTGCAGCCCAAGAAACATTTTCTAACATGAATTTCATCCATAATTTGATCTTGTAAACTCTCTCCATTGCAATAAACACACAATTTCAAAGCATCAGAAAATATGTTTCATTAAATCATTCTCAAGCATCCTAGTTAGGACTTGCCTTTGAAATTACTTGTCCATAGTTTGTGAGAAAATATTAATTTGTGGTATGAGAAGTATTCTGAAGTGTAGTTGGCTTCAAACCCACTGAAGACCTGCAAAAAAAAAGAAAAGGTCGTAGCAGAAATCCCTGTAGCATGGACTGGAGATTGAAGTGATCTTGTAAAGTAGTTTTCCGGTTTTCTACCTGGACAAAGAACAGAAGCAAAATTGAAGAAAAAAAGAAGCAACCCAAAAAGCTTTAAAAGAACCTCGTGAATAAAGTGCTTGATTCATAGCGATTGTGAGCTTGTCCATCTTTTCTTCTGCTTCATCCGTATTTTTTGAGTTCAGGAAACTTTAATGGCAGTTTTTTTCTACCTTGTCCTAACCAGGAAAGGCCATATTCATCTATTTGGGCTTTGCATCAATGAAATCAAAGCTGTGTCAGGGGAGGTTTAGGTTGGATATTAGGAAAAAGTTCTTCACTCAGAGGGTGTTTGGGCATGGAACAGGCTCCCCAGGGGTGTGATCACAACACCAAGCCTTACAGAGTTCATTTGGACGATGCTCTCAGGCACATGATGATATTCTTGGGGCTGTCCTGTGCAGGGCCAGGGCTTAGAATTTGATGACCCTTGTGGGTCCCTTCCAACACAGGATATTGTATGATTCTGATATTCTATGATTCTGTGAAATTGCTAAGTTACCTTTTGAGATGGTATGGTGTTGGTGTTTCATTCCTGGCAACCTCCCCTTAGAAGAATATTACCCTTTGATTCCTGATACTTCATGATTCAGTCCCGAAAACCACTATTGTTTTTCTTATTCTGTGTCATTCTGTGTGTCCTCCAGTTTTTCTCGAGTATGGATTGTATCTACACTTGTTGATTACAATAGACATTCAGTGCTAACTGCTAGCACAAAAACCATCTTGCATTGCTGTGTTTTGCTCCCCTAAAGAAACAGGAGATCAAGATCCTCTGAAGTGTTCTATATGGAGGAAGAAGGAAGAAAGACAAAGAATAAACATTTATTTAGTTATTGTCACCTTGGTAAAAGACCTCAAAAGCTCTGACTTACAGATCTGGTTACTGTTTGTGCTACAAAAGGATCCAACTAGAAAATCTAATTAAAACAGGTTAGTTCCACTGTGTGGTTCCTAGACAAACATTAGGTGGAAAACATCACAGAAATGAGGGCATTGTGTATTTTTTGACAAATGGGGTCTAAAACCTTACGGAGTTCATGTTTGCCTATAAAGGATTGTGGAATGGGTCAAAAGAGGAAGCAAATAATTAGGCAGATGAGAGAGAGAGGAAGTTAAGTTTTCAAGTTCATCTGGAGATGAACTGAGATATAGGGAATTTAAGTTAAGCAAAATAAAAAACAAATATCAAAACCAAAGACCTGCAAATGAGAAAGAGCAGGGTTACCAGAAAAACCTGGTTTGGATTACAGGGAGGACACACGGACAACATGGAATGTGCAACATGGAATGGAAAGGACTGGAATGGACTTAAAGCATCACAGTGGACTGCCCAGGGAGGTTGTGGGTTCACCGTCCCTGGAGGTGTTCAGGAAAGGACTGGATGGGGCACTCAGTGCCATGGTTTAGTTGACAAAGTGACCAGTACAAAGCTTAAACTTGATGATATTGGTGGCCTTTTCAACCCAAATGATTCTGTGATTCTGTGAATGGAAAACAACTGTGAACTGTCACCAAACACTGGCCATTTCTGGGTTTTCCAAGCTGTACTGACAAGTCTGGACTTGGCATGTGCTGCCCAGTATTGCACGGAACACTACCTTACAGAGAATATGAAATGTATTTTGAAGCCTTACCTGCAAAGTTCAAATATTTTGTCATGATATATTGACTTAACATTACAAATATTGATCTAAGCTGAAAACAAAATTATGAATTATCTTGAAGGGCAATAAACATTGATGCTAACTTTAGAAAAAAGCCAATGTGTATTACATACAAACACGGAAAATATCTTGTCCAGTAACTAAAATATTCCGTGTGTTATCTCTTTCAATTCATTCTACATTTTGCCACATAAAAGTAATGTAAATGTGAACAGATGAAGATTTATCAGAAAATAAAGTATAAGGAAGTAAGACATAGATGTTTATACACTGCCATTTTTTAAGAGTATCAGGGTTTTTTTTTATGATCTGCAGTACCATTTACCTGTGGAAAATAATGGAAATGAATTCTTAACAGGATATGTCTCTTTACCAGTAATTATGAGTTATTTTCACAGAAGTGTTAGAGTATTACCTACTTAAAGGGCCTTTGTGAGAGTTTTGTCATCCTTAGTAGTAGTAGTAGCAATAATAACTGTTTATTACTTCAGCACTTATATCTGTAAAGCTATAGATGAATCCCATCCTTACCCTATAGTTCTATAATGTCTAATAAAACAGGTCTTGAACTCAGTTTGGGTTTCTGGTGTGTAATTTTTTTTTTTTCCCAGCAGACTTAGAGATTTTGATTAGAAGCATGGAGCAAAAATAGATTCACTGTAGTAGTAAAGATTCTGCAGTGGTACCTTCACAACCTTCTGTGAATTCTACAAGGAAAATATGGATAAAAATAAGAAAAACATGCAACTACCAGATGACATAACAGACCTGTCTCTGAAAGCACACAAGGAAAAAAACTACGATGCAAAGTGTTATTTTTACTATCATTCCTCATTTTTTTTAAAGTTAGACACTGTTGGCAAAGTGTTTTCTTATGCTTGGATGATCAACACTAAATAAATTGAAGTGAAAATGTGCTGGATAAGTGCTATTAGTAAAAATATGGATTGTTAGCTAAAGTGATGTTTCATGATATAACACAAAAATAAACCAAAACCCTTGAGGTAGAAACTGTTTTGCTTTGAAAAGTCAATGAGTATTGATTTTAATATGAACTATGTTTGTTTTATATTGCTAGCTATATAAAAGATTTTGATCGTTTCAGAAGAATAATGTGATAAATAGGATTGTAGAGGATTTTTCTCATTGGACTAACTAAAAATGTAATAAAACAGTGAGAGGCCTTTCAAAGATAGAAGATCTTTTATCTATTAAAATGCATAGATCAAAATGTTCGTTCTGCTTATGCTGGCATTTAATTGAAAATTAAACTACATCATAAAGATTACTGAGAAATGAGAATAAGTGGGTGGACTATCTCCTTCAATGCCAGGGACTGGTTTTTTCAGCCCAGAGTATACTTCCAGAAATTTGGAGAAGCAAAACCTGCCAGTCAGGGCCTAGAGTTTGGGGCTATATCTCTCTGGCTTGGCTGTTAATGGAAAATCCTTCTTCTTTCTCATTAAAATGAATACAGCTTCAAGTTATCTACCACACAGCCCTATGCAATACTAAAAGGGGAAAAATTAGCATATAATCAAAGCAATGTGTGAAAGTGAGTAAATGAGTATGTATATTTAATGGGTGTGGGTAAGAGTGTTAAACAGCTTTTATTCTCTAGCATGTGCCATCCATCCTGGTGAGATTCTGGCTGTGCAGACAATACTGTCATCTCACCACGTTGGATCAATGCTGTGTACATCCCTGCATGAATGTACATGCACATTTGCACGGAGTGGTCCAATCAATTCAGTAAGAAATCACTGCTAGAAGCTTCCCTACAGAAAGATAAGCTTTGCTGTTTATCCTGTTTAAAATGCACTTTATTCAGAACCCATCTGGAGGAAGTGTACATTTGAATTGTGTTGAGGTTTAAGCTGGCAAGTAGCTAAACACCACACAGCTCACTCCTTCCCCCACCTTATCCCCCAGTGGGATGGGTGAGAGAACTGGGGAAAAAAAAAAACAAATTCGTGGATTGAGATAAAGACAGCTTAATAGGACAAAGAGAAAGGTATAGAAACAACAGCAACAACAACAATAATAATAATTAGAAGATACAAAACAAGTGATGCACAATGCAATTGGTCATCACCTTATGATCGATGCCCAGCCAGATTCCGAGCAGTGGCCCCCAGCCAGCCTTCCCCCCAAATTTATATACTGAGCATAACACAGAATGGTGCAGAATATCCCTTTGGCCAGTTGGGATCAGCTGTGTCTCCTCCCAACTCCTTGAGCACCCTCAGCCTCCTGGCTGGCGGGGTGGGCTGAGAAGCAGAAAAGTCCTTGACTGAATGTAAACGCTGCTCAGCAACAACTACAACACCCTTTTATTATCAACACTATTCTCAACCTAAATTCAAAACACAACACTATACCTGCTACTAGGTAGAAAATTAACTCTATTGCAGCCAAAGCCAGGACAGTAACTAAAAGCAGATTAGCATAATTCAATCACCCTGTATCTGCTGAACACTCTTGTTATCTCCTCAAAGATTTAATAGTGAACGTTTTTGCCTGAACTTTACTCACTCTAGCAATAATCTCTGAAAATATTCCAGGCACATTTCTCTACAAGACTTGTTAGGAATCAAGCAACTTTTACAAACTGGAAACAGAAAAAAACCTGCTTAGGAAATCTTTTCTGCTCAAATACAGAAGTTTTGCATTTTGAATCATAACCACTAGTACTAACTGGCAACAGTTCTTAAAAATAAAGATAACCTAGGATAGATTGCCATAATCAAGCATATTTTAGTTTTAGTAGGCTCTATTCCAATGCCCACTGAAAATGATAGAATGATTGTTTCGATGCCTATAGATGAGATACTCCATGTTATTGGTATCAGAAATTATTTCTTTCTTTTTCATGGTAAGAAATGGTTTGGGGTTGATTAAAGTCTCATATAGCCTCATATTGATTCTGTAGCATTGATATCCTTGTCAAAAAGTTCCCTATTTTAGAAATCCATTAATTTTCTCTTTTTTTTCCCTTATTCACTTTCTCCACGACAGATCTGATTTTACAGACCTATATTGCATTTTTTATCTGTGCCCCTTCTTCCTCTGCTTCCAGTTGTCATCTTTTCAAGCAAAGGATGCTTGGTCTTCTAATTTCTATAATCACAGAATCACAGAATTGTTTGGGCTGGAAGGGACCTTAAAGATTATCCTGTTCCAATCCGCCTGGATGGGTAGGGACACCTTCCATCAGACTAGGTTGCTCAAAGCCCCATCCAATGTGGCCTTAAAGACTTCCAGGGATAGGGCATCCATAACTTCTCTGGGTAACCTGTGCCTCACCACCCTCACAGTAACAAATTTCTTTCTAATAGCTAATCTAAACATACCCTCTGTCAGCTTAAAGCCAATCCCCCTTGTGCTACCCCTGTTTCCCCTTGCATTTTCTTCAATCATTCTTTCTGAACAATAAAATGGTTCAAACTTGTCTTTACTATTTCTGTTTATAATTCTCCTTTTTGTCATAGAAATAGGACTGTATTCTGCTGGAGAAACATCTACACAATTCCCGTTGACAGGTGTAGGAGTTTCATAGAAAAAAAAAAAACAAGCAACCTGAGAGCTGTGTGTACACAGTCTATCACAATTAGAGAATACTGGTTTACTTTGGCTATGCTTCTTTCATAACCTAGTTTATGCTATATAGTTCCATTTTCTGCAGATAAAATTTGTCAAAATGAAGAAAGGTTTTTAGTTATAAGGGTGTAAATGCTGACTAGATCCTCAAGTAATGCAAAGTTAATTTGACTAGTAACAACTAGTTGACTGGTAAGGGAACCCTGATATCAGATTTACATGTCTGCAGGTTATATTCTGCTTTAGGCAAGTAATTTCTTTTCTCACATTAACCCAAATATACAGCTTGTTGCTGAAGAGACTAGAGAAAATGGAGGGTTCTGGGTTTTATAATCTATGCTTCTCTCTCAATGAAAACAGCACCGACATATATAGATAATTAAAGGTAGAACTCTAACTTTGCTAATGTACCTGTTTTGACAATCAGATTAATTATATATTGCATTAGCATTAATTCTTTCAGTATATGAATGGGAAATAATTACTGTTTACAGATTAATGGAGTTTGATAGTTGTGTGGATGCTTTTAGTCAAATTCGGAAATGGCCCAACTTTTTTTCCCATGCTTCTATTCGGTGGTTTGGGCAGTTTCAGTTGTTACGGGTGCTGCTGAGATCCAGGTGATGTAGTTTCACAAAAAGAGCCTGCAATATGCTTAGTGTGGGTCTGCAGAGTAAACCAGGCCAGGAACTCATGAAGAAGGCAACAGCTTACTTGTGAAGAGTTATCATTCAGCATGAGAACCTGATCTGAAGCTGTTGAGAACAAAAACAGGGATTGTGGTAGCCATGAAGGCTCTTCATCAAGCCCTTCATGTTATTTATTGCTTGGCACAAGTCCAAATCTAAAGACTTAGAGGCTGTAGTTCATAAATCTGAGCCAACTCAAGAAAGCCCAGGAGTATCAGCCGGCCCAAGTGGTAAAATAACCTTCACAGAAGGTGTCACTCTAAACAGGGAACTGTCTTATCCCCTTTCTCTTATGAAACCCTTAAACTTACATTCCACCTCAAAGTCAACAGGACCTTAGAGGGTTAACCTTGGCTAAGGGCCAAACTCCCACCCAGAGTCTCTCTCACTCCCCATCATCAATGGGATGGGGGAGAAAATAGGGTGGAAAGGTTTGTATGCTGAGATAAAGACGTGTAAGCCACTTAACAAGGATCCCTGCTCTGGGCCTGAAGCTGCTCCTTTCCTCTTTCTCCTCTGGTCCTTCTTTGGATCCCTCTGCTGGTGCTCCCTCCTCGGCTCCCTCCTCCTCTCCCACTGCCACCTTTGGCCCTTGCTGGGACTTTTTTTTCCCCCAGGCATCACCAGCCTTGGGATGGCAGGGATGTTCCTTCAGTTAGGGAACATGGAAATCACTTTATGAGAGACATCACACAGTATATAAAAATCAGTAAAGTCTGACACAAAACTTTTAAGTTTCTCTAAGTTCTTTTCCTAATCTAGTGATTGATGGCTCAGAAAGTTTCGGAAATATGTGTAGTCTCACAGTGAAGTGAGAGAGACATTCTGGTAAGAGATTTGCCATATGTCTTCGGCTCTTCCTAAATGGTTGTAGTTCTATTCATAGGTACTGTGCCAAAACCCTAAAGATGGCTGAAAAAAGGGTTTTGACAAGAGGAATATATCTTTGTTAATAAGCTCCTTTGAAAATCTGAACAATCTTCCAGGATGTCTTCTGTTCTCATTTCCTTTCTCTTATATTAATTAATTTCCTGATCACCATTGATGGATATGTTTCAAGTGAGCCATAGTATGTCAAACTGATTTATAGAATAAAATGTGTATTTACTATTCCTGGATCATTCCTCAATTAATATTGTAAAGAGTGTGCTATTTATATAGTCAGGAAGGCAATTTGTCAGGACAATAGCTATTCCACCTCTTAGCAATAGTATTTCTTACAGTAAAACTCCAGTATATACACAAAGGCTCTCACGGGCACAGGATCACACTCATATTTGCAGATGGAACTGAATTTTAATTTAAATTTTAATTTAGTTTTGAAATAACATATATTAACTTGAGTTAGCTTTGGGATTATGTTATCCTTCTGTTAATCCGTGGGTCAATCAAAAATACAGAAATGTTCAACCAGTTTGATAGCAAAGACCCTAACCCTTTCAGTTTTAAAACCATGAATCTGTATCCCAGAAATGAAACATCAGCCTCATTAGGTCCAAACACTCATGAGATGAAAAAAGGGACAAAGAGGGAGCTACACTTTATTAACCATGGTAAAGGTACTGACATTTGCTGAAACTGATCTGAAAAGAACACGGCTCCAAGCTTTTGTCTGGGATGCACTTCAAGGCGTTCAAGTTTAAAAGTGAAAAAAGACAGGAATGTAGTTTGAATATGTTATCGAAATTAGTATTTGAAGGTGTGTTTCTCCATGAGTTTTATGGTTCATGATGAGTTTACATTTAGTACTCACAGCTGGAGCCTTTGAATGGGACAATAGCAAACAGTGAAAGACAAAAGCTGACTGAACTGATCCACCTCATCTCCACAACTAAAGAGTGACTAAATCTGTTGAAAAATGAGATAAAATATGTGGAGGTTCTCTTATTACCCTATCTATCCTGGTCTTTGAAGAAAGCCTGCTGCAATGTCAGCAGGGCTGCTAGATCTGAGCAAGCACCAAGTCCTCAGTTCCTGTGTTCCATTAGTTTATTAGCACTAGATAATATCATGGTCTTTTTAAGAGGATCAAGTACAATGTGTGTTGTAACAGAGTCAAAAAAGTAAAGTTTCTTAATATGTTCTCGTGAATTATCTGGAACTGGGGCAGATCAGACTCTGGTGTTAGTCAAATATTTGGTTTACCTGTGCTACACTATATTGAGCCTATTATCTCTTGATAGGTGGCAGTACTATTAGCAGGGTGACTGAGCACCAGGGAATGAAGAATTGTACTGAAACATCTGTTTTTCAGGTTTCCAATTAATATGAACAGTCATTAGCAGGGCATTTCTCAAAAAGATGCAGCAAAAGGTCAGAAGTTTCCCTGATGTAACCATATTTCACTGCCATAAACCCAGCCAATGAAATAAAGCCACTGACTTTTCATTTAGGAACAACCAGGACTCAGGGAGTCTGGCTAATGGGATGTGGAGATATCAAACTAAGTAACTGGTTAAATTAACCTACGACTGCCGTCTAAGTACTTACCTGGTAGGGGCTGGTGCAAAAGGAAGTGCTGATTTCAAATGAAACAGGGATTCCTGAAGTTAATTTTTTCTTCACACCTAGTGGCAGATTTGCTGAACAGTTGTCTTTTTTACTACAATTTATGCAAGAAAATTATGAGTAACATCTCACCTTGTATCAGTGTGTAGAGCACTTGAAGATTGGAACCAGAAAAAAATAAAGAGGTGCCAAGTTTCTCAGTTTGCCAAGTTTCTCTAAATCTAATGTGGTACATGAGCAGGAGTCAACTGGACTTTTAAAGAGCAGAGGTCAGTCCTATTGGAGTATTTATATCCAAAGTTAGTCATTTAAGGCTACCTCTAATGTCATCCAAATTCAGAGCCTAGTATCCCTCAGTTGGATGCCTTTGTCTAGCACTGAAAGAATTAAAATAAAATTTAAAAGGCTGAAAAGAAGTAAAATCATAACTATGAATTGTTTTTGATTGAAAAGCAAACCCCACCCCTCTGTTACTGTTTCAAAGCAAATGCACTGTATGAGACCAAAGAAGAGACAAGAGAAGCAGAACCCACTAAAACCTGCAAGCCCAAAGTATTTGAAATCATGTTCACAAAATAACATGTTTTTAGTGTTTGTTTTATTAATCACTGTAGAAGATTCTTAGCTATTCATAAAATTGTTGGGGAAAATGGGGTAGTATCTCTTCTCAGGGAGGATCTCAGTTTCTTCACTTCCACTCCATAATGAATTAGGCAATCCAGCGTAAAAAATGTCTAAAAATATATTAAGACTCTAAGAAGTCTTAAATTGATCTAAGGCATAACTTTAGTTATTAGTTCATATTTAAATGAAAATTTACATGAAGGACACTATTAGAGTCATCCTTAATTTCAGTAGCAGGATAACTTGAGCATCTAAAGATCAAGTTTCTTTGTGCTCTTCTTGCTGTAGACACACTCCTTGGCAGTAAAGACATGAAACATTCATAGGTACAGAGTGAAAAAATGAGCAGCACACAAAAAGGCACGGGAATAACTCTCTGCCTTGTGCTAAGGCCACTGATCTACATGGAAAATTTTGAGTATTGGATCTTGCTTCTTCAGTATTACACAGTTTATATTAAATAGTTCTCAGACCAGAAATTAGGCATCATTTTTGGATCCAAGACCAAAATCTGGTTTGAGTGTCCCTGCTACTTAGTCATCTAGAAAGCTGAATGCTTTGCCAAGATACCTTTCTGTACCATATCTCAAGGAGAAACCAGGAGAAGTTTTCAGAATCCTTGCAGAATATACCTATGTACTATGGTTTCCATGGGACTAAAACAGAAGCAAGATATATCTGATCATCAACAAAACAGCTCCGGACTGTCATGCTTTCCAGACACAGAAGAGTATTTCAAACTAAGCAAGAAGGGCCATTAAGAGATTATTTTAGATCATTAAAGTTGGTTTAGATCGCAGTTGCATCACAGTACAAATGGTATTTTTAGACGACAAAGGTAAGTATATATAACAACAATAAGATTGTTTTTCAGCTTCAGGGACTCTGTGTCCTGACTAATATCCCAGCTCTATAGCAAAAAGTGAGTGCTGGTCATCACCTTCCTTCCCCTCTTTCTTCATTAACGATATGATTTTCATACTAGTGGAGCAGGGATATAGGGTCTGATCTACAGATCTTCCAGACAAGGCTATGAAGAGACTTGGATTTATACGACAAATTGCACCTTTTTTCACTGTCCGAGGATATTTGTTCCTGTGTTCTCTGTCCCAGCACTGCTGACAGGTTTTAATTTCTTTTGGAAAAATCACAAAATTCTAAGGCTGAATCACTGAGACACCAGAGTCTTCATTCCATATTCAGGTGCATAACTGGCAAGTGACCAAAATGAGAGAAACTTAATGCTGTTCTACTGTGCATCACTGTATTTACTCTGTTGCTTCTTGCACTAGGACATTTTCTGTAAATTGAATTGAGGAGAAGTAAAACAAATATAGTCAAGATACCATCAATCCCTTAGAAGATTTTGACCATAAAGACCAATGTTTGTACTTAAAATAGGAGATACCAAAACTCATTTCCCTTCCCGTTATCTATATGCATGTGGTCCTGTCTTTTTTAAGTGAGAAAAAGATAAACAGTGAAAACCAATTTCAAGAAAGGTTCTTTAACTATGAAAATGAAATAAAAAAAGAGTTACATTCTGTGTTATGTTTTGCCATATTGCTGAACTTTAGCAGTCACCACACAGAAAGGCATTGCAAAAGAGGAATGGCCTCTCATATTAAGGTGGCATTTCCACTATTCTTTTTAGTTTGTGCCATGAGATGACAGGTGACAATGACTGACATGTAAGAAAAAGAAAATAAATTTACAAAACAAACAAAGACAAATAGTTGGGCCATGTATAATGAAAAGCCTATCTTTATAGCCTGACTCTGAGTCGATGCCTTGGTTGATTTGACTTCATTTGGTCAATAATTGCCTCTCCTCTTTTCCCAATCTAACAGACAACTCAATGGATGATGGACACTGTGCTTTCCAGAACTGAGAAATATTGTACAGATCCAGGAAAGAACTCACGTCTTCGAGTTGATTCCATGTCCTATCTCCTCCTCGGGAGGGAAGGACAATCATACCTCTATCAGTTTAAGCATGTACTTTTATCTCATCAAAAGACTTGACCAGTTGGAAATAGAACTGGAAAGGATATGAAATAAGCACAGTCCCACATATTTTACAGTGTTAACAAATGGTGAGCACAAAAGCCCTGTGGACTTCTTTCCTACGAAAAAACTGTGTTGCCCCATCACCTTAATAAGGTCAGTACTGTATTTGGTGCTCATGTCAACCTTACAATCCTCATCCTGTTGACAGCACCACAGCTAGTCACAGCAATATTTGTTTGCAATCCATATGTCGACTTACATTATGGAGAGTTAGTCCACAATCTTTAACATTGCAGGGTACAGAAACAATATCATATTTTATAGACAGAAATTTGAGACACAGAGCATTGCAGATGATCATGAGAGGAAAGAGATGTTCCCTGCCATAAAGAAGTAGAAAACCAAGAGACTGCAAATTTGGGATGAGATAAACTGCTGTGGTGCTCTGCTTTGAAGCACTCTTTACATTCTAGTTAAGAAACTAGAGAACTATATATAAGACTTTTGTCAAAGGTCTTTTTAGTTGGATGTCAATACTGTGTCCAAGAGATATTTAAGTAAACTTGTTCACAAAGATGCAGAAAAGCTGTATAACTTCATGAGCATCACTTCTTTAGTGAACAGGAACAAGGCTCTCATTGTGGAAATTTTACGAGGACTCAAGCCATTAGTCCCAGTTTTCTTCCTTATTTTTGGTAGTTTCCTGCGTTTCTTTGTTAAGGAGCAAAGCAGGGTATCTTTGCTGAAGAGCAGATTTGCAGGAATGCAACTTTTTGCAACATATCAAACAGCATGACCCTTGGAAAAGGAGAATGAGGCAGTGATACAAGCAGAGCGCAGGGAAGAGTGCCAGGAGCCATCCAGGAGGGAACAGCAGTCAAAACCACAGACTAGAATTGCTGATGCCATCAAAGCTTTGCCACATCAAAGCTACTAGTTCAGGCTCTCAGGTAAGTACTTTAAACATTTGGTAGTTCTAAAAAAAGACTAAGTAAGCTCACTAGACCCTTTTGTGACAGTTTTTACAAGTGTAAGCAGGTTATTTAAAACTGCTACCCAGATTTTGTGATTTCCTGCAAGTATTGAAATAAAAAATTAAAGGAAAAAATGAACAAACAAATAAATAATAATAAAAAATTCTCTTTTCTTTTTATTCCTACCCTGTTTGTTTCACTGCAAAAGAAACTGGAAATTTTATGTCAAATGCCAGAAATTAGTTGTAAACTGAGGAGTGACTGACCCATCAGTTAACTCAAAATATGTGGGATTGGTGTACTTTTCTGTTTTCTTTTAAAGGGTAAATCTGAATGATTCACAAGCACATGCCTACAGTACAGATGGATTCTTAGATAAGGTATTGATTTATCTTAAGTCAGTATTTCTCACGTTTCTGTCCACAGTGAGCATTTTGAATTTAAAACTCTAAGCAGAACAATGTCTGCAGATAGTTAGAAATTTCCAGTTGCTCCAAGGATAAATTCTCCCAATGACATTTTAGATGAGTGGCTGAGTCAGTGCTTTGGTGGCATGTAACTGTGAACCCTTGAGCTAATATCCTCTGGAAATGATACTTTCAAGAACAGTATTTTTTCTTACTTTCATCTCCTCAGAGTGCCTGCAGCAGTGGCTGACTCAGTTATCGATTAGTAAGCTGAACTCTAATGAAGCTGAAGGGACCCTCAGCTGAACCTGTTTGCATGTCAGTGCTGAATTACACTTATTACTGTAGTGAAAGCATATTGTCTTACTGTATTCATTGCTTTCATACTGTGCTTCAGAGCTGATCGGGTACTGAAACCTTCTGCAAAGAATCCAGTTCTAATTTTAACTACTAAATAAATAAGCTGGACACAGATAAAGAAGCTGTCCAACAATACAGTGATAAGCCTCCATTTAATACGCAGTCCTCTTTACAGTACGACATGCAGTTTTTATTTCAAAGGGATAATTAGGGGTAGGTTCTCGGTTTCACTGTAATTTAGTATAAGCAATGCTTTTTGTTTCAAACTGTATTGTATTTCATCAGATATTATTGTTAAAACCAATGTTTTCTGATATACATCAGCAAGAGTTCTTGTAGCTTCAGAGACTGGCAGATTTTCAAAATGCATCTAAGTCTCTTCTTAAGGGGGTATGCTGTCATGAAGACTACTAGAAAAGGCATATTGAAAGTTCTCAACTTGGTCAGGAAAAAAGGACAAGTTACTTATCTGCTGCTGAGCTTAGGTAGTGCCTTGCTTTTTACTATGTCTTGCTTTTTTTTAGGTAGTGCCTTGCTTTTTACATGCAATGATTTTGATCCAGCAAAGCAAATAACAAGGTATTTAGGTTGTAAGATAAGCATATGAGTATCTACAATTGATTTGAATATTAAATCACTGCTGAATTCTGGACCTCCTTGAGTGAAGGAACATTTCCTTTTTTACCTTCCTCTCTCTACTGAAGCAATGCAATTTTTTTTTTTTCATTTCTTCTGCCTTCAGTGATTGCATATGGTAAAGCAAAGATAGTTCTGGGTTTGTACCCTCATAGCTGCAGATTTCTAGTGACAAAGTCTTCAAACCTGAGAGCACAGCTGCTGCTGTGCCAATTTCTGTGCCGTCCCACTGCTCTCTGAACATTCCTACTGCTCTTCACATTATCATCAATGCATGAGGATTCACTCACTTACCAAGTACTTATACACCACTTTCCTTATGATAGACATTTAAAGTTCTGTACTGCCTAGAAGCTCTTGCTATGGAATAAGGTTCCCACTGGAGTGGGGACCACACAAAATCTGAACAAAGACGACCTTCTCTGGCTCAGAAGTCTTGCAGCCTAAATACAAGTCCCAGCAATATAGAGATCTTGGACAGCCTGAGAAAAACAGGATTGTTTCTTGGCATAGAAGCAACTTGATATTGATTTATTTATCTTGTGTAAGAACAAACGTGAATTTTAAGAATAATAGTAAGAACAAAGTAGTTAGTTTTGCTCACTGCCTCAGTGTACAGACACATTTGAAAGGTGGAGTTCAAGGAAATGTAGTGGGAATCATTGTAAGATTTACATTTACCCAGCACATTATTATACCCATCCCATCATAAGAATAGACTGTCTGTCAGATTTTTTTACATTTCTTGAGCTGACACTTACAAACACTTATGCTGCCAGCAGTCTCTAAATTGCTTAGTGCACCATTGTGAGACTGAGAAATGGCTGTGCCTTTACATTTCCCACTGCATTTACATTGGAAGAAGTGGAGAAAATAGATACAAGAATGATAAGAGGTAAAAAAACTTCATTTGCATTGGCTACTGAGCATAGTATTTGTTTTTGATCGATCCCATCAATGTTTTGACTCTTACCAGTTCTAGGCACTGCACAAATATGTAAGGATGCAAGAGAAATAAATTACTATAGTCTATATGACTTTGGAAATTATACTTGGTAACTTCCACAGAAGTTTTCTCCCACTCATTTTACTGTAGAAATGTCTAAATTATTATGTCCATTTGAGTGGTTTGTTAAATCAAAAATCAATTTCTCTTATTGTGCATTATTGTATATCTACCTACGCTTTACCTTGCCTTATGAAACTCAGAGATGTTGCATCTAAATCATGAATCACGTAAAGTGCTAAAAAAAGGCTTTCTTATTTTAATATCCCCTTGAGTCCTAGAAGAAAGCTCTTATACCCAGACTGACACAGTGATAGATCCTATTCCACTCATGCGTTTGATAGAACATGTCATCATCATTTGCTATTTTATTTCTTTTCAGCTTGGGATGTGTGTATGTTTGTGGGGAAAGACTGGCTTAAGAAGAAAGTAAAAATAATGTTTTCATTGTGTGTTTGGACAAGGCATACATTTTAAGTGCTCAGTTTCAGAATCAGACAAAACACTGCTGAAGCTTAAATGACTTCTTAATAGTACCAGGCAATTTAGATGCACTTAGAAGTGACACGGCTTCCATTGCTGGCCAATTGTTGAAGGAAGTATCATTTGTCAAAGTGGTCTCCAAAATGCTTCATTTTTAAAGTGCCTCACATGCCTACATATCAATCTCAAACACATTCCTGAGTGTTTAAAAGTTATGTAATAAATTTTGTTGTACTGTATTCTGTTTGTGCCTCAGAGATCATTACCAAACACATACTCACAGTGACAGCCTCATGGTACACAGTTTTAATTCTGACCTTCCACTTTCAGGAGAACCAGCTATTAAATTCTGAATTGCAGCACTTTGCAAAATCTGTTGAGCTGCAGACTTTGTAAACAAACTAATCCATCAGCAGATATCAGCACTATATGCGGAAAAGGAAGAATAATTTGATGGCTGGGGGTAGGAAAACAATGAACATGTTAAATTAATGGAAGATATTACTTGGGAAAATGTAAGTCCTTTCATAAAAGTTCTTTAAAATTTAAATTCTTTTCTTCCTCACCTCTAAATCTCCTGTTTTGACAGCTATTATAACATTAATGTGTTTCCTGATAGTTTTTTCCTGTGAAAAAGGCCTATAGTCAGGTTAATGTCTGCATTTTCTTCTTGGGCTGTATGTAAATGTGGGAAAAGAGTTTGATTTTATAGTTTCTGACCCTCTCTTCTACAAGTTATATTGCAGTTGTGTTCCCAGAAAGGAGGCAAATGGAATATTGATATTATTTAACCCCGCTTTTTTTCACAGAACTAGAGGAACAATAACATATGTGTTTCAATATAACCTAATTTGAGAAAATTCTTTATTCAAGCATCAGTACAGTTCAAGCTTATTACTATCTTTTCCCCCCTTCCCAAGAAGTCTGTAGGATTGCAGGAAAATATGAGCACAGTGATAGGGGTGATATTATTGATATTTTGCTAACATTTATATCCACCGTTGAGGGGAGATTTTTGTGTTACTCAAGCCCATGAAAAAAAACAAATATGTACAATGTACAGATAGGTTTTATTAGCATGTAAAGGACTGAACATTCCTGACAGGGTCCAACAGCTCATCACCAACAAGGTGCGAAACAGCAGGTCTGGGTTTCAGGCTTAATCCTGATGGATTAGAATTTCCCATGTGAATTGGGAAATTGGGAAATAGCATCATTCAAGTCAAGGGGTTTATGGAAGCAACAATCCTCCTTTCTGGGTATATATATATATATATATATATATATATAAATATATATATATATATATAAACTATACAAAAATAGTTTTTCCTGAGCTTTGCCATCGACTTGTTCTGTGACCTTTGGCAAATGACTTGGCATTTGTATTTGCATGTGCTTTGTCCAGACTGTAATAATACTGGAATCTGAAAACACCCTTAGTGTGAATCCCTGCCTCTAGATGCATCTCAATAATATAAACCTGCAACATAGAACTATGGACTGCAAATATTCTTACCTCTGCCATCCAGCTAAAAATGCCCTCTCACCAATCTTCAATAACTTCAAGAAAACAGAAATAGGAGATTTATTTCCATATGTTGTCATTATTTCAGCAAAGACAAAAGAAAACTAATTCTAATTCAAGGTTTGTAAGTTCTGCTAGGATTTACATTGTCAGGGCAATTTTGCTATCAGTGCTCACCAAAATAAAGATGCCCAAAGTCAGAAACTTGAAAATTCTTGTATTTCCATATTCAGTAGCCTCTTGCCTTTTTTTTAAGGACTTCTGTGTTCTGTGATTCAGGTTTTTCTTTCTTTTCCAGAGAGGTCATGTATTGCCTTGTATAAAATCTCGCTCATAACATTTTACATTTTCTTTATAGTGTTATAATGCCCTAAAGCTTTTAAAGTTAAATATATATGAGTAACTTTTGGACCTTTCCTGTTTATCTCGGACTTTGGAAAGACATTACTGGATCTGCTCAACCGGTATAAAATGGCATTGCTGATTGTTCTGCGTAGCTGCAACATCCCCACAGTGCCTGATGCTCTGGGCTGGGGGCTGCCTCACTGTCCCCCATCCCTCCCTCCAGTCCCCCAAGGATCCCCTGCTTATCCTTTGGCTCCCATGGACTCACCAAACCTTGCAGCATCCTGGCAGTTCAGTGGATCTTCCTAGAAGTTTTTTGCAACATATCATGCTCAATAAATGGTCTTTACAGAGCCAATGGAAAACACTGTTCCAGTGGTATCAGAGGATTTAAGAACCATCCAGTCTAATAAGTTGTCAAGCAAAGAACTGAGGAAAGGCTTTGTAAAAGTATGAAGATGTGTCACTTGCCTTGCACCTGATGTGATGACAACAGCAAGGGGGCAGAGGCAGTTATGGGGACTATGACAAGTTGGAGTGAATGTGATGTGAGGACTATGGCAGTCATTAAACTCCCAACCCTGACTGGATGAAATAAATTAATTTGGTAAAGTACATAATAATTTAAACAGCGCGGTGATAAGGTTTGGAGATAGAGAGGAACAAACAGTGGAAAGTGCGGTCTAAAACATCATTAAGAAACAGCATTGAGACCCCAGAAGTGACACAAGAACTTAATATTCCCTCCAGGGATCAAATCTCCTTCAGTTGCTGTTTTGCTTACTTATAGCAAACATGTTTGATGTATTGCATAGCTGTTGATAATAAAATGATTCCTCAGGGACTGCAGTGTGTCATTCTACTTGTGCTTTGAAGTAAGCCAGAGTTCCTTTTCATCCTCACAGGGGGGACTCCTTTGCCACCTCATTTTAAAACCAGTTTGGGAGTCGGACTGAACTTCAGCTTATTGGCCTGACCCGAGAAAGGCATCAACCTTCAGCTGATGTGCAATAATTCAAGGAACAAACCATATATTGGTGGGCATTGTACAACCATAAGAATGCAAAAACACCTTCAGGACACCTGGGGACACGAGCAGAGATCACCTGTAGTCCACTGCAGAGTGTCGTATCAAGATCACCTTCCTCTCCTGAAATATCTAACCTTATAAGTTAAGAAAAATGCCATTGAAAAGAGGAGTCAAGAACATATCTGGACTATATAAAGCCCTTAGGAATCTTGTTTAAACTCAGGAATAGAAATGAGCAAATAATTAAATCTTGGTTTCGTGTGAGCTCTGTAAAAAAATGATTTGGTCTGAACAAACTATGTTGCTTTTCTCAAAAGTAAGGATACATTTTATTTCAAGATCTGCAGAAGAACAGAAGCAATTTTTTGCCTCAAATTATTTTCAAAAGCGCATTTGCAAAAATAATTTCAGAAAAAAAACATTGTTACTTTTTAATGGCTTCTGATTGACACAAAACTGTACTTTTCAGAGGAAATATTTAGTCCAAAACACACTTTACCCATCTTTACTCAAAAGACTATAGAACATATAGCCGAACTCAGCTCAAAATAGTCAGCTTCTCTTTCAATTTTTTTATTTTTATTTTGTGTTTATAAGAACTTACTCTGTTTCATTAAGTTTTTTCAGTTTTAAATGATTTCCTGCATTTATTGTCCTTCTAGGATAACTAAGTGCATGTGATGACAAAATGCGCTGCATGAATTAGTTTTAGCAAAGGGAAGAAAACAAAAAGGAGTAGAGCAATGCCAAAAACGCAGAAGGAGAAGTATTTTTATTAGGGGCATGATCTTCTGTAAAGCAATCAAGAATTTAGATAGAATATTATGCATAAGAACAGATCTGTCTATCCGAAGCTGAGAAGTAATTTATTTTTTTCTGATGTTTGACATTTAGAATCACATAACACCAGTCTACGACCCCAAAATAATGTATTGACATATCTTGGAGAAACCCAACATAGCACATCTGGATATTTTGTTTCCTGTAAGAACTTTTCTTTCAAATACCTGCTGCACATTTAAACAGCAAGGAGCTGTTTCAAAAATAATTGCAGTGAGTAGAAGGAAAGCTATTAGCAGCACACGCAGATTCTCTGCAAAACAGCAGATGCAGAGGTTCTCAGGCTACCTGAATTATTTATGGTTAATTTGGCACATCTCTAGTATTGTCTGAGGCTTTATAGGTCTCTGAAACACAACCAAGAAAAATGTACCCATATTCATGCACCTGCATACTTTTAATTATAAACTCCATGGATTGTGTGACCCAGTCATTTAGAAAATTTGGCTGAATCATTCAGGGAACAACTCAACACACTTTATGCAGCGGTTTGCAAAAGCCTCACATTTATTTGCAGGCATATTCATTTTATTCCAATGACTTTCAAACGTGATGTGATTCAATAGCACAGAGACACAGGAATCACCACACCATCACGGATCAATGTTCCCTCTGGGCTGACTTTGGCTCCAATTCCACACCTGGATCCAGTAACACAAAATCCTACCAAAATCAATGAGACTGCACTGACATAGGATGCTCAATAACTGAGATGTTTGATGGGCATGGTCCTTCAATAATAGTC
>NW_020957367.1:0-2133 GCF_003031625.1 Empidonax traillii | reverse complement strand
GCTTTTGGTTGGTTGTTTAATTGGTTTTTTTTGTAGTATGTTTAATGTTGGTTTGTTTTTAATATTGACCCTTGGCCTTTCTGGTCTTTTACATCTTTATTCTTAAAATTTAATATCACTGCCCTTCTTTACAGTGAAGCTCTCAAGATAAAGTTTATAAACTATTTTGATGTGCTCAGATAACACAGTTTATGATGTCTGTAAACATATTTCACTTTGATTTTTTTTTTTCCTCACACATATTGCCTTGCTTTACTCAGCAGTTGGCTCCATGACATGAGGATTAGAAACATAATATTCTGAAATTAAAGATTTCTAGCCCTAATTTGTTCAGTAACTGCAACGCAAGAAGGAAGTAGGTATTTCAGAGATTGTTAATCTGCGAGGCTCACTGAGAAAGAGGTGACTGCACCTTAGATGTTGTGCCTATAAAATCCTCTGCTAATTCACTTGAGACAGTCAAAATCAGCATTCCTAGGCTAAACATAAACCAGTTTGCTTTCGCCCACAGTCTGACCTTCACAAGGCTCTGGTGAAACACTTTTCCCTCAACTAGAAAAATGTAACAGCATTCAAAATGTTTCTGGAACTGCTGTTGTTGTTGCTTCCTTGTTTTCTCCCAGCCTTCATCTAGCAGCGTGATGGAGAAACACGAGTTTTGTGGAACCAACACAAACCTGTCACAGTGTTGTGGGGTAAACTACATCACACAGTGAATGTCAGTACCAATTAAAAAAAAAAAAAAACATAATTATAGTCATGTTATTCTAAAAAATCTGCCCATTTGGAAAAGTAACAATCAAAAAATAACTTAAAAACTTAATCTCCCTTGGATCTGAACTGCTTTGCAGTGCAAGTGTTTCTGACCTCCCAAATAGGCAATTAGAATTTCTGAGTTGTTTCCAGTTACATCAGAGTAACTACAAGGCTTTTAAAGACTCATGGAAAAGCTTAGAGAAGGAAAAAAACCTGGAGGGTTGTAAAGGATTCAACAAAAGCCAACATGTACACAAAACCTGTCTCTCAGGAGACATTCTTCTGAAAGAGTCTAGAAACATGTATTTACCATAATGCACAAAGAACTGCATTCATGTATTCAAAACACAGTAACCCTGTGCACTTTACAGTTGATATTAATATAGATAAATTGGCATTTAGATGCTTTAAATAGGTCTACATGGCCTATAGGTGACTCCCTATGAGCTAAGTGCTTTTGGAGACTGACTCTGGTCTTTGAAGGAGAACAGGTATTTCTGTTTTTATTTAGAGAGGACCCCAGCAACACTAATTATGCAGGGAGTGAGACCCCTTCCACAAGAGCTCCTCTAGGAGAGGAACAAAAATTAATGTAAATGATGACTGGTTAACTCAGAAATACAAAGATGTAGGAAACCAAAATGGGTGTGTAAAAAATTATAAGTTATTTCAGCTATATTCAGTTTCATTCAATGCAGAGAGGTAGAAGAAGACCAATTTAATGACTGGCCTGTGCGGTCATTTGAGAACAGCCCAAGGGTGTTTTCCAGAATGGGAACATTTAAGGTTCTTTAAATACTTTATGAAAAAGACAATCAGCAAGAATCAAAATATCCCCTGTGGACACCTCAGTTTCACAGAGAATATTGTGACACAATAAAATACTGCCTTATATTAAATTGTTGTATTATCTGTTATTTATGGTATATCAAAATGTGATATGATATGATTGATATGATATGATATGATTGATATGATATGATTTTTGGGGGTATGCTGCTTGATCTCCAATGAACAGTCCAAAAAAGCTCCTGGTCTCTGCTAGGTCTTGTGTTATACTCCACTGCTTTGTGATTATTATGTATACTCTGACCTTTCTAATCAGGACTGGATGCCTTTTTTTCAAGCAACTGAAATGACCCTCAAAGTTTTATATGACAAACAGTTGTAGACACTACTTTCTGTTTTAGTATTGCTGATATCTGAATGCTGTAGTCCTGCTAACAAAATAAATCAGGCTGTTCGTTTAAGAAGCTTTAGCTGGTCAGTACAGACTTCGCAGCTGTTCATTTGATCTGCTTTTTTTTGGCTCAAAGTTCTTTTGAAAACCAGAAAATAAGTATTATTGTTGACACTTATTGGAAAATTTGAAGTGTG
>NW_020957366.1:33096-34154 GCF_003031625.1 Empidonax traillii | reverse complement strand
CCCTCAGGCCACCACAAGACACTTTCCTTTGTCTGCCTGCACTCCTGGCCTGCAAGGATCTGCTCTCAGGAGTCCCTGGGGAGGCTTTGTCAGTGCCTGCCCTCAGTGGGGCCCAGCAATGCTTCAAGGCACTGGGAGTTTGGCTTCTGACTTCTTGAGCAGCTTCTTCAATCTTCTCTCAGTAGTTGAGGATGATGGACTTGTCTCTAAACACACTGTGGGGCTCATTAAAATACGGAAAAAGAAAATTAATTTTCTTCCTTTAATTGTCTTCATGTCCTAATATCTTCAACAACTAATTGGAGTTGTTTTGTGGTTTAGCTAATGAGAAAGATTTTAAAGTGGAAGTCACAAAAATATAATTTTTCTATGACAGGGAATGATTTCTACAGAGCCTTGGGATGCAAGAGGGTCAGGGTGCAAAGGATTTGGACACAAAGACAAGGGGCAAAGGGGATTAGTAGCACCTAATTATTGACCAACGTAACAGTTATCAAGTGATTCAATAGCATTTGCTACAATTTTAAACAATAACCGAATTATAGATTCCCAATAACAACACTCACACCACAGTCAATTCACACCCACACCCAGGCAGAGATGTGTGGAAACATCATGATCTGGGTGTGTAAAGGTCCCTCTCCAAAAGTCTCCTGGCTGTCAGTGAAACACCCCCACACATCCCTTTGTGTTTTCCCTTTAGACAAGGTTCCAGGAGGACCTGCAGGGTCACAATGGCTCCTTCATTCCATGAGTTTCCTTGGCTGCAGCATCAATGGGATGACTGAGGCTTATCAAATATTGGAACAGAATATCCAGGAAAGTGGTTGAGTCACCACAGAATCACAGAATTGTTAAGGGTGGAAAACATCTCTGAGATCATGGAGTGCAACCATGAACCCAACACTGGCATCTTCACCACTGAACCGTGTCCCCAAGTGCCACAGCTCAGTGTTTTCTGAACACTTTCAGGGATGGTGACTGTAAGACCCCAGGTTTGAGTTTTGAGCTCCTCAAAGGGGCTTTCCTTTAAAAAATAGACAAGGCATCAAAAATAT
>NW_020957366.1:25279-26367 GCF_003031625.1 Empidonax traillii | reverse complement strand
CAGTCCTGAACCCCCTCATCTACAGCCTGAGGAACCAGGAGCTCAGGGATGCCATAAGGGAAATGATGACTGGATGCTTTTCAGCAGCAATAGCCTTCCTCTATTCTTCCGCAGGACACTCATTGTGTAACCCTTCATCCGCCCAGCCTGCCTTCTAAAGCTTTTGAGAGTGTTGGTTGGGAAGTTTTCTTATGTTTTTTCCTCTTTTAATACTGTTAACACAGAAATTTATTCTTTATACCATACGTAATTGACTCTTTTCCTCTTTGTTTTGACCCACAATTGTGTAAATAAAATAAAACTCCTGTAGCAACTGCTGTGTCAAATATCCTGCCTTTGTTATTCTGTACATGAGGAATCACAATCTCAGAGTCTAATAAAGGACTTGAATCATTTCTTCCATACTCTTGCTCCAAGAACTTCCCTGCAGCTGGAGGGCAGTGTCTGTGTGCAGAGGAGAAGGGGTAGAGAGTCCTGGGACAGGAGCACTGCCAGGGAGCAGCAACTCTTGGGCATTTCAGAGCTGCTCTTTTTCCACTGCCTCCCTCTCCTTTCTGCTCCTTGCCCAAGGCCTGAGTGCTCTGGCAGCTCAGTCACTGCTGGGGGTCAGGGCTGGGACCATGGGCAGGGACAGGCCCTGGCACTGCTGGCACAGAGCTGGGCTCCTTAACATCATTTCCATCAGGAAAGGGGATCCCCCTGGGCAGTTCCTGAGGACTCTGTTCTTTTTAAAAGGATGGTGTCAAGAACAAGGCCACTTGCAGTGAACTCCCCCTGTGCCTGCCCAGCTCAGGGAGGGCTGGACCAGAGCCAGGGCTGGGCTTTCCAGGAGGGTGTCCTGAAGAACTCTGCAGCCCACAGGCTGGATGGAGTGGAGCCCTGCCCTGCCCTCTGTGCCTTTGCAAACAGCCCATGGTCCTGCCCAGCTTGTTCTTGGCTACTGAGCCTTCCAGGGAGATGGAAGAGGGTGGAGAGGAGGGATCCCCATCCTGCTGGCTCTGCTTGCCAGCCTGAGCAGCATGGCCAGGGCAGGCTCAGCCCAGGGTGCCACAGCCCCTCCCTCTGCAGAGCAGCCCCTCCAGCTCAGG
>NW_020957366.1:21369-24114 GCF_003031625.1 Empidonax traillii | reverse complement strand
GGAAGCAAAAGGACTGATGGGTTCAAAAGTCATTGAACTAAGTCCTCTTGGCAGCAACTCCCTGGTGACATCCATCAGCCCTTGACCATTCCTATGGAACATTTTTATTGTGTCTCTGACTGATGGGATGAAATGCACTTTCCACTCCTTTGGGGATGATGCCAAGTTGCAGCGAGTCTGAGAAATCTCTTCTAGGTAATGGTGATTGAACAAAAGATCTGGTCAAGGTGACTGTGTTGGATAAACTTGTCTGGCCATCAGGTGCCCACCAAGGCACAAGACAGTGAAGAAAAAACTCATGGGTCAGAGGAAAGGCAATTCAAAAGGGGGGCAAAAAGACCAAACACAACCAAACCAAATGAAAACAAACCCAGAATGAGAGAATATGCTGAGTTGGAAGGGACCTAAAAGGATCAACCAGTCCAACCCTTAGCCCTGCACAGGACCATCCCCAAGGCTCACACCACGAGCCTGAGAGGATCATCCAAACACTCCTTGAGCTCTGTCAGCCTTGGTGCTGTGCCCACTGCCCTGGGGAGCCTGTTCAGTGCCAACCACCCTCTGGGGGAAGAACCTTTTTCCAAGATCCAGCCTAACCCTGCCCTGACACAACTCCAGGCCATTCCCTCAGTCCTGTCCCTGCTCCCCCCAGAGCAGAGCTCAGGGCCTGCCCCTCCTCTGTCCCTGCCCAGGAAGTTGTGACTGCAGTGAGGTCTCCCCTCAGTCTCCTCTTCTCCAGCTGAACACACCAAGTGCCCTCAGTGTCCTCACACATCTTCAAATCCAGGCCCTTTCCCATCCTTGTGGCCTCCTTTGGACACTCTCCAATGGCTCAATCTCTTCCTTCCATTGTGTCCCCCCAAACTGCCCCAATGTTGAGGTGAGGCCGCCCCAGGGCAGAGCAGAGCGGTAACATGGAAAGCACAGAAACTCGTGGCATCAAGGGGTCACTGTGACACTGTGGGAACTCATGGAATGAAGGGGCCATTGGGACCCTGCAGGGCCTCGTGGAACCTTGTCTGTTGGGAAACACAAAGGGATGTGTGGGAGGGTTTCAGTGACAACCAGGAGAATTTTGGAGAGGGACCTTTACACACCCAGATCTTGGTGTGTCCACACATCTCTGCCTGGGTGTGGGTGTTGTTGCCTTAAGAGACCATGGAGAAAAAGACTCCAGGCCAATTTAGGTAGGAGATAAGATAAAGAGACCTGGTCCTTTAAGGAGTTGTTAGGCCTAGAGGAACACACACCATGTGTGCCCCCCCAGACAGGGGTTCTATGACTTTATAATTAGGTCCATCCAATCCCAGGTTTATGCAGCCCTGGTTCTGCCCCATTCTGCCCCCTGACACACTCCTTCAGGAACTGGGTTTGGTGCCTTTGGGACCCCTTCTTCCTCATCTTCATCTTCTTCACAGCACACACAGTCCTGGGAGTTCCTAAAGAGTTCTGCCTAGAAGGTCACTGTGTCTGGCTGATATCTTCTGGTCCAGGCCTTGGGATGTTTTTCTACAATTCTACCTTGAAAAGAAGACTAAAAATGAAGTTTAGAGAGATTCATATGGAATGGGGTAGTAGGGTTGGGTATGTGTAAATACTCTGTTAAGCGTAAGGGATATAATACAGCTACATTAAAATAAATTCACTGCACAATTAAGTCTAAAATCTACAAAAGTTTAAAAATGCAAAAAGATCTGAGATATCAGTGTGAATTGACTCTGGTGTGAGTGTTGTTATTGTGAATCTATAATTCAGTCACCATTCAATTGTAGTAAATGCTACTGAATCCCTTGATAACTGTTAAGTTGGTCAATGATAAAATGTTACTAATGTCTTTTGCCTCCTTATCTTTGCATCCAAACCCTTTGCACCTTGACCCTCTTGCATCCCAAGGCTCTGTGTAAATCATTCCCTTTCATAAAAAAAAAAATCTATTATTTGGGAGCTGCTCTTTGAAATTTTCCTTTTTAGTTAAACTACAAAACAACTCCAATTAGTTGTTGAAGACATTAAGACATGAAGACAACAAAAAAAAAAGGAAAAAAATTTGTTTGTCTGTATTTTTATGAGCCCCACAGTGTGTTTAGAGACAAGTCCATCATCCTGAGGTACTGAGAGAAGATTGAAGTTGCTCAAGAAGTCAGAAGCCAAACCCCAGATCCTGATGTGTCCACACATCTCTGCCTGGGTGTGGGTGTGAACTGACTGTGGTGTGAGTGTTGTTATTGGGAATCTATAATTCAGTCCCTGTTCAATTGTAGTAAATGCTACTGAATTCCTGTGAAAAGGGAATGTTGAAAATGTTCAAAGTTGGTCAGTGATTAAGTGCTACTAATCTCTTTTTCCCCCTTTACTTTGTGTCCAAATCCTTTGCACCCTGACCCTTTTGCATCCCAAGATTCTGTAGAAATCATTCCCTGTCATAGAAAAATTATATTTTTGTGACTTCCACTTTAAAATCTTCCTCATTAACTAAACTACAAAACAATTCCAATTAGCTGTAGAAATCTTTAAGACATAAAGACAATTAAAAGAAGTGAAATAATTTGTTTTTCTGTTAATGAGGCCAGCAGTGTGTTTAGAGACAAATCCATTGTCGTCAACTACTGAGAGAAGATTGAAGAAGCTGCTCAGGAAGTCAGAAGCCAAACTGCCAGTCCCTTGAAGCATTGCTGGGCCCCACTGAGGGCAGGCACTGACAAAGCCTCCCCAGGGACTCCTGAGAGCAGATCCTTGCAGGCCAGG
>NW_020957366.1:12155-14858 GCF_003031625.1 Empidonax traillii | reverse complement strand
TCTCACCTCTCTGCCTTCTCTCCTGTGCCCTGGGTGCTGCAGGCAGTGCCCTCAGCCCTGCTGGGCTGTGCAGAGGAGCTGCTCAGCAGCAGAGCTGTGTCTTTGAAGCTGTTCTTGGTTGCCAGGAGCTCCCTGTGTGCCAGGAGCCCGGCCCAGCTCAGCAGCACAGCAACAGCCCCAGGCATTTCATCAGCCTTGGGGGCTTTGGGGACGAGTCCCTGAACATCAGACCCTGAGGAGAGTTGCAGGAACCTCTGGAGAAACCCAAGTGAGATTCAAACTGTAAAGTTTCTTGTAGTGTTAATGGGTCCCACTGAGGGATGCAACTGAGAAAAGATCTTGTTAGAGCACAAACCTGGAAACTCTGATGACAGGTCAGAGAATCACAAAATCATCACGGTTGGAAGAGACCTTCAAGATCTTTTGGTCCAACTGTCAGCCCGAACCACAATAATGACCCCTAAACCACATCCGAAAGTGCCATATCCTAATGCCATCTGAACAGTTCCAGAGACTCCATCACCTCCATAAGAATCTTATTCCAATAATTAAACACTCAGTAAAAATGAATCCAGAGGCTCAAGATGCACTGTTTCTAAAATTGGCAATAGAGTAAACAATGATTGTCAAGAAATATTAAGGTCCCTCAAAAATCCCACTCCAATGGACATGATTAAGATGTGTCGCAGTGTAGGATCATACAGGTACAACAAATCCCTACTAATTGAAGTCCTGGCAGTGCAACCACAACAGAAGGAGGCTCCGTGTCACCACTGCACACAAACAGGACATTGTAAAAGGGATTGCCCTCAGCTGAACAGAAGAGCCCCTACAGTACCACCCAGCTTGTGTCCCCCATGCCAAAAGGGATTGCCCTGGGCCAGTGACTGTAGATCACTCTTGGACAGAGAGGGGAGGCCGCTTTCACCCAAAGCTGCACAAAGACTGGCCTCGATTTCGGGAAATGGGGAGCTGAGCACGAAGGGCAGAGATGATAAAAAATGCCCCACAAGTCAAGCACACCCAGCTGCTCCCATCACTCCTGGACAGAGACCCAGAGCAAGTGTCTCTGGGGTGGAGTTGGCATCTCCCCACCAACTCACAATAAGCATTGACAACTACCAAACAGTTCTTGTGAGACCAACAAATAACCTTCCAGTACCTGCTGGAAAAGACATTTTAACTGGGACTGCTCCTCCTAATGATACAGGGTTAACAGTTATCCCACAATCAGTGACTGTAGACAACCCTAAGGCAATAGAAGCAACTATAAAATCTCTTTTTCCACCTGTGGAGCAAGACACAGAAACACCCGTTGCCAATTTAACCCCCATTGCTGTAGGGGGGGACACTTTGGACTCTGTGCTGATGGTCCAGTGGTCACAGTCTGTTTTACTCCATCAGTCAGTGCAAACCTGCAGGGTATTTTTTCCCAACACCAACCAATGGGCTTGAGTTCAAGGTCTTTTACCTTCACAGTGGCCTATTGATCTTACTGATAGAAAAGGTCATTCTTTAACATTGCATTAAACCCTAAAGACTCTCGTAGGTTCACATTTACAGTGCCTTCCATCAACGCAGCAGAACCATCTCAGCGCTATCACTGGACAGTCCTCCCACAAGGAAGGAGGAACAGCCCCTCTGTTTGCCAAAGAGTCATTGCAGACGTGTTATCACCAACCCATCGACAGTGTCCCGATACCATCGTATCTCACTCTAGGGATGATCTCTTGCTGGCAGCGCAATCCGAGGGACAACTCCTGCAAGTGCATTTGTCTGTGAAAACTGCACTATTGACACATGGTCTGAAATGGCACCGGGGAAAGGACAAGTGACAGTTCCATGGAAATACCTTGGATTTCAAATGAAGAACACCACACTTCAGCCCCAGACTGTTACTTTACCCACTGACATCCACACCTTAAATGATTTGCAGTCCCTACTGGGCTTAATCAATTGGGTTAGGCCTCTGTTAGGTGTAACAACAGACCCCCCTGAAACCGCTCTTTCAGCTCCTGGAAGGGGAGGCAGACTTAACCTGTCCTCAGTGCTTAACACCGGCAGTATTAAAGGAAATAAATCAAAGACTGAGTTCCTGTCAGAGTCAAAGAAAAGTGTGTGAGTTACCTGTTGTTTTAGTAAGTTTTAAAGGTATCAAACAACCTTCTGCTGTAATAGGACAATTAGAATTAAAAGGCAGAGATTTTCTGTTATGGAAATGGGTTTTTTTAAGCTTGCAGTTTTCCAAACCCATTCCTCCATATCCTGAGATGCTCTCGAAAGTCTGCCACAAAAGCAGATTGCAGCTTTGGGAGCTCCTGGGGAGAGATCCAGATGTTATCTATGTTCCTCTGTCTACTGTTCAACTAACTCAATTGCAGATTCATAGCTCCGATTTTCAGTTAGTCCTTGCTGATTACAGGGGTCAATTTTCAGTTCACCTTCCATCTATTGCTTTTTTGCAGCTGCTGGCCCTTACTCAGCCAGAGCTAACACACAACTATTCTCCTGTTCCACTAACAAGTGCTAGAACTGTGCTCACAGATGGTTCTGGCAGAACGTCTAACGCAGCAGTCACCTGGCTCAGAGCAGGAAAATGGGAATATGACACACACAAGGTAAGAGGTTCCTCTCAGATAGCAGAGCTCTCTGCAGTCATACCTGCATTTACACTATTTCCTGAGCCTTTAAACATTGTTTCCC
>NW_020957366.1:8516-10927 GCF_003031625.1 Empidonax traillii | reverse complement strand
TTGGAAGGTGGATGGACAGGCCCAGCTCTCTGCAAGATAAGTGGAGGGCTCTGAGCCAGAGAGGGGATGAGAGCCGGGTACAGGCTTGGGAATTGCCAGGAGGGCTTTTGAAATGAGTGTAGGGAGGGGATGTCTAAGAACAAGTCCCTTAGGAGAGGGAAGTGGAGAGGCTGAGTTTTGACCCCAGCACTGGGGTGTGCAGGGCAGAGCAGAGAATCTCCCCCATGTAAGATTCTTGTGGGTCCATCTTTGCAGTTCTGACAGGCACTACTTGTCACGACCTATCTTCTCCATTCCAGAATAGGCCCTGGACACCAAAGAACCAACACCCCACACCAGCACAGTCAGACCCACCCATGTGCTTTGAGCCCTTTTGTGACGTCATGGCCTATCCTGTCCATTCTGGAATAGCCTGTGGATACCAGAAAACCAAGCCCCTACCATGTGACAGTTCAACCCTATCTGTGTTCTAGAGACCCCTTTGTGATGTCACAGCCCATCCTCTCCATTCCGGAATATCCCCTGGCAACCAAAAAGCCAACGTCCCAAAACCCCGGAATGCAGCCCCATCCATGTGTCCTGGGTACCTTTGTGATGTCACAACCTGTCCTCTCCATTCTGGAATAGCCCCTGGAAACTAAAGTATCAACGTTACAAAATGTCACAGTGCAGCCCCACCCATCTGCCATGAGCCCCTGTGATGTCCCCCAGGAAAGAAAGCCTGTAACCTTTGGCTTTGAGGTTCAGTTGGTGGGGCACCTGGACACTCCACACGCAGCATGAGCTTTCTGTCTTGCTGCCTTTTGTCTGGGAATAATGTTTGTCCATATTCAATTTTGGGAGTCTCACCAGCAAGTTCAGTGCAGGGCTCCTGTCCCAGTTTAAACGAGACACAGGTGTTTTTCTGAGGATGAGTTATGAGAAAAGACCAAAACTCCTCCCTGTAAGCAATTAAAAATCTGAAATTAAGAGGCTCCGGTTGAAGGAAAACAAATTATGGACAAGGAAAAAATAGAAGCCCTTTATTAAAAGGTATGTGTGTATTGGTAGAAACAACGAAAGAAAACAAGTAAAATAACCAAACAATACTCCTATACCCACCAAAAATCCCCTTCAAAACAAACCAATAAACAAGCAAAGGACAAAAAGTAAACAGTTCCGTTTGTGCCCTTTGGTGCAATTCTAACCACAGGCAACGGGGGTGCCGTTGGGTCACTAAAGATGCAGAACTTGTAGTGTCCTGTGCCAGTCACCAGGGGGCGCTGTTGGATCACTGGAGATGCCGAGCCTGCAGTTCTTTATGATGGCCAGCAGGGGGCGCTGTGGAATCACTGGTCATTGCCATGTGGGGGTAACACCCTCTGGGGTGTGTTGGAGAAACCGAAAATGGGTTTCCCTCCCCTTCCCCACAAACACTGGGAAAAGGGGAGAGAGAGAGGGGGGAGAGAAAAAACAAAAAAAGTCCTCCAAAATGGGAAAAAAAACCCTTATTCTATTCGGCTGGTTGAATTGTGTGGTTTAGTTTTCCTTCTCCCTTTGATGTGCACAAGGACCACTCTAAGAAAAGAAATCATTGGGAACGGGGAAGGGGAAAAAAACTTCCCAAAATAGTTCCTCTCCAATGAAAATCCAAGCAGGATCCACAGCAGGCAACCAGGCTGAGAACAAAAAAACAGCACTGAGATCTCCTCTGACCTTGTTCCAGTGTCAGCAGAAAGCCCGAACTCCTAATCCCATTTCCAAGGGATTGGGGAAGGAAAAATAAAAAAAAAGACCTCGTAACCCCTGTTTTCCAGGAGACGAGATTCTGAGCCCTTAACAAGAAAACAGCTTCCTTTCTGCTCCTTAAGTGCCCCCTTAACAGCTCTGCATGCAGTGGGCAGAGGGGAGGGAAAAAAATTCTTGCTGAGTTTCTAAGAAACAGCAAAACCATGACTGGAACCCTTCAGTTTGCAACACTCCAAAGAGCGTCGCTGATGATCCCCCTCACCAAACACTCCTCCAGCTGTGACCCTTGTCTGGTGGGAAAAACAAAGGGATGTGTGGGAGGGTTTCACTCAGAACAGGGAGAATTTTGGAGAGGGACCTTTACCCACTGTCTCTGTTTAATTGAGACAAGGGTCTTTTGCTGAGGATGGATTAGGAGAAAAAAAGACCCAAACCTTCTTTTCTAGCAATTATAGATTCGAAATTAAGAGGCTTCGATTGAAGGAAAGCAAATTATGGAAAAGGGAAAAGGGAAAAATAACAGCCCTTTATTAAGTATGTGTGTATTAACGTAACACGAGGGAAAAAAGGAAGGGAAAAAAAAACCAAGTAAAACAACCAAACAATACCCCTATACCCACCAATAAACCCCTTCAGGAACAAAATCGATAAAACCGGCAAAAAAAAAAAAAAAAAAAAAAAAA